>NW_019251022.1:14577-52429 GCF_002742605.1 Olea europaea var. sylvestris
TAACCTGACCACGCAGTTTAGCTTATGACGTTCTGGGCTTTCCAAAACTACTCCTGCTCCGGAGCCAGTCTCTCATAATGACCCATCCACAAATAGGTTCCATGTTGGGGCTCAGCTTGTTCCATTGTCGCCTCCATTTCTGGGGCTTTGGCAAACTCAGCCACAAAATCTGTGAGGGCTTGGCCCTTGATGGCGTTTCGAGGTCAGAATAGTAGGTCGAACTCGGTGAACTCGATTGTCTATTTTAGCAAACGGCCCGAAGCGTCTGTTCTCTGCAACACTTGCTTCAGGGGGAAGTTGGTGAGAATTTCAATTGAATGGGCCTGAAAGTATGGTCTCAACTTCCTTGATGCTGTAACAAGGGAGAGTGCAAACTTTTCCATATCTAGGTAGCGCGTCTCCGCTATGAGTAGTGCCTTGCTAATATAGTACACCGACAGTTGATGCGTGTTTTTCTTCTCTGACAAGGACTACACTGATAGCCTCGTCTGAGATCACTAAGTACAGCAGCAGTGGTTCTCGTGGCTCAAGTTTGGATAGCAGGGGTGCCTTTACTAAGTGTTTCTTCAGTGCTTGGAAGGCTTCCTGCACTCATCCGTCCATTGGAACTTCTTTCCTTACTTCAAGATTTTGAAGAAGGGTAGGCTCTTGTCAGTGGCCCTAGAGATGAAGTGGCTGAGTGCAGCTATCCGACCGTTGAGGCTTTGGACCTCCTTTGGCTTCTGAGGCGACCTCATTTCCAATAAGGCCCTTATCTTTTTCGAATTTGCCTCGATTCCTCTTTGGTTCACAATATACCCTAGAAATTGAGCCGAAGCTACCCCAAAGGTGCACTTCAGAGGGTTCAACTTCATTTTATACTTTCTAAGAATCTGAAAGGTCTGGTCGAGGTGACTTACGTGTTCGTTTGCCTGGAGGCTTTTAACTAGCACGTCGTCCACGTAGACCTCCATGGTTTTTCCAATGAGCTTGGTAAACATCATATTGACCAGCCTTTGGTATGTAGCTCCGGCATTTTTCAATCCGAAGGGCATCACCTTATAGCAATATAATCCTCTATCTGTGATGAACGATGTGGATTCCTCATCAGGTCAGAACATGGGTATCTGGTTGTACCCTGAGTATGCATCCATGAAGCCTAAGAGTTTATGTCCAGCAGTGGAGTCCACCAGTTGGTCTATCATTGGGAGAGGGAAGCTGTCCTTGGGACATGCCTTGTTCAAATTCGTGAAGTTTACACACACCCTCCATTTTTTCCCTAGGTTTCTTTACGAGGACTGAGTTGGATATCTATTTCGGATAGATAGCTTCTCTGATGAAGCGGCTACAGCTGAGTTTGTCGACTTCGTCTTTGAGCACCTCATATCGCTCTGAATTGAGGGCTCGTCTTTTCTACCAATGTGGGGCGCAGGAGGAGTTGATGTTAAGGTCGTGACAACTGATCCTTGGGTCTATTCCCATCATGTCTTTGTGCTTCCAGGTGAACACATACAAGTTCCTTTTTAGAAAGTTCATCACTTCTTCTTTCACTTCGGGGGATAGTGTTTTCCCAATCCGCAAGACTTGAGTAGGGTCTTCAGGGTTGATGGGAAAAGTTCCAAGTTCTTGCATTGGAGTCGCATTTGGTTTGGACTTGATAATTCGGGGGTCCAACTCATCAAGAGGGTGTCCTTCTTTAGAGGCCTCTACCATGTCGACGTCTTCTTCCTGTTTGGAGGTGTACCTTTGTTTAGGGGCGTCGAGCATCTCTATGTCCATGTTGACTTCGTTGCCAGCCTCTGTTATAATGATATTTGAATTTTCGTAGAGAGTTGAGGTAACATGCCCTTGAGCCCATTTGGTCGCCTCGAATTGTAGCAATCTCATGTTCGATTGGAAACTTCATACACAAGTAATGGATGGATGTAACTGCCCAAAGATCTTTCAAGGTAGGTTGGCCCAATCCACCACCAGGAACTCCATGAAGTGGTGGGCCACTAGGGGGGCTGACCCCATCTGACAGGTAGAGTAATTCACCCTTGTGGGACGATGTTGTCGCTAGCAAATCCAAATAGCAGGTCAGACATGGAGATCAACCCGTGTTGAATCTGTATTTTATCAAAGGTGGATCCGAACAGTATATTCACCGAGTTCCCATTGTCGACGAGCATGCGTTTAAGTCCGTTTCGAGCCACTACGGCTATTACCAATAACGCATCACAATGGGGATGGTGAGCTCCTTGTGCATCTTCTTGAAAGAAAGTGATCAGGGCCTTTTGGTGGCCTCTTCGGTTTGACTGACAATGTAAGTAATTATTGGTAGATCCTTTGCTTCTCTTGTGTAGTTCCTCTGGGCGTTCCTAGTATTGCCCCCGATGTGAGGTCCTCTAATGATTGTATCAGTTTCCCTGATAACTTGGCCTCTAGATGGGGCCTAATCCCTATGCCTGGATTCTCCTCTGTCCCTGAATTCTCTCCTCTGGGGTGATTGGTCTCTATATCGCCTCTCTTCCCTATTCGGGGAGATGGACCTATGGGTGTATTCACCCTTCTCAAGGAGCGTAGGTTACTCCAGTTCAAGGATTGAGGAGAATCTCTACATTCGCTAGTGTCGTATCAGTTAAGTTGGTGAAAGGTGCAGAACTTTGCCTCTTCCAGGGGCCTATTTGATCGCTTCTTCTTCTTCTTCCGATTGCCTCTTCCCCCGAATGGCCCTGCCTCGACAAGAGCATTTTCATATGCTAGCACCGGCACTGCATTTAGAGTGGCTAAAGCCAATGCCTGTCCGAATGTGGGGGCTACTGTGTGATCGGCCTTGGTCCATTGCGGGTGACAAGGTGTGCGGCTGGTCCTTGACCCATCTGCCTCTGAGGCGAGGGAAGTCTCTGAGCCGCACAGTTCTGATGGTCAATCATCTCCTCATTGACGATTTCCACCCTCATCATTTCAACTAGCTCATCATAGGTGGTGGGATTCTTGCTACATACATCCCTCCAGAACAGAGTGTTCATGTTGAGGCCACCTTTCAAAGCTGAAAGAAAGGTGGCCTCCCTGTCAGTGACTTGCTCGCAATACGTGATTTCATCAGTGAATCTGGCGAGGTAGCTTTTCAGTGTCTCGCCAAGAGCTTGCCTCATGTCTTGCAGGCATTGCACTAGGGTCTCTCTTTCCCTTCATGAAAGGTATTGGTTCAGAAATGCCTTCTTCAAGTCTGGCCAGCTTATGATGCTCAGGGGTGGTAATCTGCTGTATCACACTTCAGCAGCTCCGGTGAAGGTTAGATGAAATGCCCTACATTTCAGTGCCGGAGAGGCTCATCTGCGTTATGTACTTAGTGAAGTGTTTTTGTGGGTCCCGTTTTCCTTCATACTTTAGGATTTTAGGGGGCATGAAGTTTGTAAACATCGGGAAGCTTCGAATTTCTCTAGAAAAGGGAAGGTTGTCATCATCATCATCATCATCGATTTCGTAGGAACGGCATGGCCCTTCAGAGCCTTTCCCCTTTGATGCATTTTTGGGGGATGGAGGTGCCTCTTCTCGACTATCCCAATCCACTAGGTTTCTTGTCTCTCGCTTATCTCTAGGCGGAGGAGGTACTTGTTGCTCCTGCTCTTGTTGGACTGATCTTTGTACGGAGCGGACCCTATTGCTAGGGTTCTGCCCTATTTTGTCGAAGACGCTGACAGACCTTTAGGGTTCGTATTCTATTGGGAAGTTCTCTCCTGGTGATGGTTCTACTGGTTGGCCTTCCTGCGCGTAGAATGTCACATCTATACCCACTTCTCTTTCATAGGGGTGTTCCCGGTGTTAGCTCGAATGGCCTCAGCCATGAGGTGCAAGGATTTCTTGAGCCGGATATAATCCTCGAGGCATCTGGAAGCCCTGATGACCTCGGGCCTGCATGAAGAATTCACGCGTCGCCACATTCTGAGCGACAATGTCTTTTATTTCGGCAGCTATTTGAGCCATTCCTTCAGTGAGCGCTGCTGTCCTGTTGCCTCGGTGACGCCGGTGATGGGGTCTCCAATGCGTGACATTGGTCCTGATTACCTCTTCTTCAGAGGCATCCTTGTGCCCTTCAAAATTTGCATTTTAATTACTATAACTCATTTTGTTTATCCTTTCAAGGGTGTTAAGAACCTTGTAGGTTGACTTTGTTCTTTTTCAAGAACGTGCCCTTTTCAGGGTAAGTTATAGTTTGCCGGTGGCTTTTTCGGTGGACAATGTAGAACTTTTGGACGGAAAGTTTTCCATAGACGGCGCCCATCTGTTGACCTCGAGAATTGGACCCTCCACGTGACCAACAGATAGCTACTCCACATAATCGTCTTTGTGCACAACAACGCACGGTCAGAAGCATACGGTCGAAACCAACTGTGGTGGTGGCAGCCACATACACTCCGACGGTCAAGTCAGCGTTGGGTGATCGGAACAGTGTTCAAGTTATGCAAGAGAGTGAGGAGGAGAATATATATTTTTTAGTATAGAGAGCTAAGTTATAAGAGTTTATTTACCTTTGTCTCTTGCCAAACCTTGGGTATTTATAGAGGTAGAACACCGCTGGATGTAGGACACGTATATGCATCTGACGGTGTGAGGTGTTCGCTCATAGGCGTTAATCAGTCGCGTCTAGAGTGGGTGGGCAATTAGTTCTTCTGAGTTGAGTTGACATAAAGTTGATAAGTCACATCAACTAGACCTATGGAGACGTCACATCACTTGATCTTTAGGGGTAGAGGGGATCCTGACATCTGATAGTGGCGGCGGAGGGATATGTTAAAGGAGTGTCTCGAAGTGCTCAACGCTTCGGAGTTGAAGGACACTTCGATTGCTTTAGGTGGATCTACTCTTCACCTTGCAGCGCGCCATGTTGAGGTCGTCAAAAGTGGTCATCACTTCGGAACCACTTCGGGTGAACATGTGGAGCTTTGGGGAGTGGCGTGACTGTTTTTTCAAAGTGGTTTAGCTTGGGGATGGACACGTGGGAGTGGTGTGATTGTTGTTCCGAAGTGATTTAGCTAGGGGTGTAACATTATGTAAAGCTTCGATTATTTTTATTTTTAATTTTTTATAATTTTATTTTTCTACAAAATCTTTATAATATTATTTTTCAGATTTTTTATTATTTAGATTTTAGAATTTATTTTTCCAAAATTTTTATTTTATAAAATTTTTAAATTTATTCTTTAGAATTTTATATTTTTATTTTTAAAAATTTTAATTTTTGAAGTTTTATTTAAACGCTTTTTCCCCATATTTTGATTGTTTTCATAATTTTTACCAAAAACACTCATCAAAAAATGCATTTTGAGTTTTCTGTTATAAACTTAACATGATTTTCAAAAATACTAAACCAAATACGTTTTTAGTATTTTGTAAATCTGAAAATTGAAATTAGCTTGAAACAACAACCGAAACACACCCTAACATTTTTCTATTCCAAAGAGAGAGAGAAGGGGGGGGGGGGGGGGGGGAGGAACCAAGGAATTTCGCATTATTTATATTGGAGATTGGTTGTTAAACATCTCGTTCTTTGGTCTCACAAGTTGTAATAGTTTTACAAGAAATTATTATTTTACACTAAGTGAGGAAATAAAGGTTTAAATTTTGTTGTTATAAATCAAATTCAGTTTTGATTAATGAATAACTACCTTAATGTGATTTCAATCGAGTACCTGCATCCAATCATGTCTTGTAAATTGACGAAAATCTATACATGACAACCAAAATTGACGGTCCTTATCATTTCATTAAATTTGTAATTATTTCACCTTAGCAACTAACAATTACGTGCGATGATCATCATTTTTCAACACCGCATCATAAAAATACCTTAATTGATATGAAATCGAAAAACAATTACCGAATTAAAATCAAATTAAAGTAAAATTATCCAATTAAAATCAAATTAAAGTGTACTTATCCATTTAACACCAAGTAAAATATAATTATTGTGAACGAAAATTAACCAGAAATATTGCCTTTGGCCCCTATAGGGGCGAACCCTACTCCTGCACTGGACTTTGGACCAACCCCATTGGATATATTTTGGAGCACTAGAAATGTCTATGGCCTCCAGTTCATTTGTTCAAGTTGAAGCACACCAGAAATATCAGATGGAGAAGATGGGCCAAATTATAAGTTATTTCATTTTTATTATAATATTTGTGTTATAATGTTGTTATTTTCACTTTTATTAATATCTCCCGCAATGAAAAAAAGTTTCTAGGTCCGCCCTTGGCCTACTCCCTCATTGAAGTGAGCACTATTCTGAAGATTGTGAGGTGCTTCTCTGGACACTCGCCAATAATGGGAAATTCTCAATAAAGACAAGGAGCATAAAAACATCTTCTAAATTCATGTACCACAAATTACACGCTTTCCTTTCAATAGAAAATCTGAAATATTGGGAACTAAAGCAGTGTACTTTCCAGGAAGTTTCAAGACATGTCAGTTTACCTAAACTTCAGGGCGGCAGTTGGCTATGTTTATAAAAGGGTTGAACCCAAACATTAAGGGTCCCCCATCGCCCTTATTCTAGAGCATCGTGAGGGAGGTAAATCGCAGGTTATGCCTTCAAGGGTACAGAATGGAAGGCTACTTGTACACTTGCAGTTGGCTATGTTTATGTATATATTTCAGAAGTTGAAAGGGAAGTACACCGTTGTTCTTCAGCAACAGTTTATTGTAAAAAACTGAATTTCCAATGTAACACAATATGGTTTCACAACAAACAAAATGTTTTACAAAAAAAAAAAAAGACCAATTATTTTAGAGGTGGTGCAAAATCAAGTCCCGAAACACAAATTCCCCCGACGGTGTTGTCTTCTTCCTCTTCACAACAGTATAAATCTTCAAGAAAGAATGAAAAGCATAATTTACTCGACCTTTAATGAATTTGCAACATCGATGACAAAACGGTATTTAACATCAGATTTCTCGAGACGCTTCATTGCAGGGTTGACATAATCCATGGAAATGATCTCGACATCTGCAGATATGTTGTGTTTTGCGGCAAAATCGACCATTTCTTGAGTCTCTTTTAATCCTCCAATTCGACTGCCACTTATCGACTTTCTACCTGTTAATACATTAGGTATGTTAGGCCATTATTTTAAGATCCAAACAATCGAAACTCGTGAGAAACATCGATTGAATTTCTCACCAAAAATCAGAGGCAACATTGGCACCTCGAGTGGCTTTTCTGCGGCACCGACCATGATAAGATGTGAATGAGGCTTTAACAAATTTACCAATGGTAGAAGGGGGTGAGCAACAGACACGGTATCAATGATTCCGTCCAACGTCCCAGCTGCAGCCTATTAACACATCACAAAAACTCAACATTAAACAATCTCGTCTGAAAGCTTGAGCTAGTAGAGTCGTAACATTTATTCATATAAATTTCTCACCTCCATCGCCTCTTGATCACGGCTAACTAAGAATGAGTCCGCACCAAGACGTTCAGTCGCTTCCTTCTTCTTATTAATAGATGTACTTATCACTGTCACCTTACTCCCGAAAGCCTTAGCAAATTTTACAGCTACGTGACCGAGCCCACCAAGACCAACGACGCCAATATTCAATCCGGGCTTGTCGAGTCCATAGTACTTCAAGGGGCTGTAAGTCGTAATCCCGGCACATAAGAGAGGAGCACCGGCATCAAGAGGCAAGTTCTCCGGCCAACGAATAACAAAGTGCTCGTCAGCAACAATTTTGTCAGAGTAACCTCCATATGTAACCGTTCCATCAGTGTAACGGGAACTGTAGGTGAGTATATATTTTGAACAGTAATTCTCAAGATCGTTGGCACATTGGTCACACTCACGACATGATCCAACCATGCATCCAACTCCGACTTTGTCTCCGACCTTGAATTTCTCCACCTTGCTACCAACCTCTGTTACTATGCCCGTGATCTCGTGCCTGTAATAAACAGCCCCGGTTCAACATCGGTTACTTTCCTTCTAGGAAAGATTTGAAAATAGCATTTTGTATAAAGGGGGATAAAGAGGGGTGATCTTACCCTGGAACAACAGGAAACTGAGTTAGGCCCCATTCATTCTTGGCCATATGAAGATCCGAATGACAGATCCCACAATATAGAACCTTAATCTGCACATCGCGCTCACCTGTGGCCCTGCAAAAGTGCACCAAATCCTTCAAAATATATCCAACCACAAAATGCAAAAGTATTACGAAAATAACGCCAAAAAACTAAAGAATCGTGATCTATACCTTCTGGAGAATTTGAAAGGAGAAAAATGCGCAGATGGGTCTCTGGCAGCCCATCCAAAAGCTTTCACGGGGTGCTCTGTTTCTGGTGATTTTGCCATTTCTTTAGCTTTTCTGCTGTGTGAATATTTGAGCAAACTGAGAGAGCGGCAATAAGTTACGGGTTACTCCACAAGTTGGCATGGTTTTATAACGCCCAAAAACAAAGAATCGCGATCCATACCTTCTGGAGAAGTTGAAAGGAGAAAAATGCGCAGAAGGGACTCTGCTAGTTTGAAAGTTTGACCCGTCTCTTGCAATAATGTTTATTAAACTTAAAAAATGAAAATGTTTTGCTATACGTAACAAATAGCATTTTCCAAAAAGAAAACCTACCTGTTCATTTCTTTGGATAAATATATTATATTAAGGTTAAAATATATTTATATCCTCGACCATACCTAGAAATTTTAGACGTGTGAATTATCCGTTTGTTGGCTTGCAAAGACATACGTTGGTCTCTCGTTGATGAGATCTAGATAGAAAAAGTCTATAAATTTCGTACGTTAGTCTCTCGTTGTTCATATCTATATTAAAAAAAAACTATCAATTCTAACTCATTTAATTATTTTTCGACTCTCACATAATGATTTTCATAAAAATTTTCAACTGAAAGATTGAAATTGGACATGTTCTCGATTCAGAGTAACTAATTTCATTTGAAATTAAATAGAATTAATTACATGTGTAAATATTATAGATCTGTTTATTGACACTCTATTACACTTTAGAAGATACAAACCGATCAAATGAAAGAGAGAAAATTGATTACGTATTCACATATGAAGGAAGAAATAATCTATAGTTAGTTAAAAAAAAAAAATTATTTTTCGTATTGTGATGTAAATAGTCAAAAAGGGGTGAGAAAAGTAAAACTTATCAAAGTCTAGTAAAAGTTTCCCCTCTTCACCGAATTTGGAGCTATTTTCTCAAAATTTCCTTTCTTAAATTCTTATATCTTGATCTCTTTTTCCAAATAACATTTAGTGCAAGTTTGACTGCTCAAAAAGAGAAGAGCAAACTTTGAATGATTATATTTTGAAATAAAAATCTATTTATTTTGTGTGCTTTTTCTATGTTATAAACATAGGAGGTTTATTTACTTTATAATTTAAACACGTTACTTTTCTAAATTTTATAAAAAGAAAATTCAAAAAATACCGATTCAGGAAACAATATTTAAGACTTAGATTGCGATAATATTATTTAAAATTTTTTAGTATTTTAATTTATGCCATAGTTTGATTTCCATTATTTGACCACAAAAATGAAAATATGATTATTATCCAACACATCAAGTCATGGGTCCCATAACGGTTATATTTTTCATTCTTATTCTTACAAAAATAGGTACCAAACGGGGCCTATATATATATATATATATATATATATATATATTTGTGTATAATAAGTTAAAAAGAAAGACTCCAAATTCCCAACTATACCCTTTAACCGATTCAGGAAACAATATTTAAGACTTAGATTGCGATAATATTATTTAAAATTTTTTAGTATTTTAATTTATGCCATAGTTTGATTTCCATTATTTGGCCACAAAAATGAAAATATGATTATTATCCATCACATCAAGTCATGGGTCCCATAACGGTTATATTTTTCATTCTTATTCTTACAAAAATAGGTACCAAACGGGGCCTATATATATATATATATATATTTGTGTATAATAAGTTAAAAAGAAAGACTCCAAATTCCCAACTATACCCTTTAGATTTCATTTTCCATTCGCCCCATTACACAATGTCTTCTAGAATCCAATTTTTTTTCCCAAAAATCAATCCGTCTATGTGTGCACCGTTAATTGGACTAGTTAGGTGGGTGAGCCATTTTTGTCTTGTATACGTTTGCCTTTTATGCCTCTTGTTTGCTATGATAAACACCGTTCGAGGATTCGGAGTCACGAAAAATGAATCGAGAAACAAGAAGATGAATGTCCCGTCGATGTTTTCTAAAAATTTATTTAAATTGATCTCCATTTATCTCTTCATACGTATAATGAGGTCACGTTCATAATACTTTACAAATAATACAATTTTCAGTACCAACACGATTGATGGTACTAAATTAATAACCTCACTTGATGTATGAAATAATAAATATATTTAAAATCTTTTAGGGTTCGATAAACATATAAAATAATAGCTACTTAAATACTTGAAATTTTCGTATTCAAGAACGTTTTGTTTGAATACTTATGTTTCCTTAATTGAACCCTTCTTAAAATATGCATCTAAGTTACTTGAATTTTGCCTACACTCAAAATGAACTCAGTACTCAATACCATCACTAATTTTCTGAAATGCTTACTCCACATTTAAGAGAGTGTCTTCAATTGAGACTGTGATAGATTTTAAAAGTCGTTCTAAATTTAGGTATCTTCGATTGAGATTTTATTTTAATGAAATCTATTAAAATTTAGGTAATTTCAATTGAGATTTTAATGAAATCCTTTAAAATTTAGGTATCTTCAATAATTAGTGGATTTATAAATATTTCATTAATAGAAGGATTTTAAAAGATTTGGATGGATTTCAAGCTTAAAAATACATATAAGTAAATCTTTTGAAATTTCAACATATTTGATGAGATTCTTATGAAATTTGTATGAATTTATTCAAATTCACAAAATTCATTAGAATTTATAATAATTTAAAATTCATTAAAATTTTAGTTGAGAACATCCTTGTTAATTTTTTTTTCTTTATTTTGAAGAAAGTAATTAGTTAACTTACAACTACTTAAAAATGATATCTCCTGATTATACATTCGATAAATTTTTCAATGGTTGTTTTTGATGTTCAAAATCAATATCTTCATCTTGACCGAATCAACTTGTGGTTCAAAATCAATATCTTCATCTAACTAAAATTCGCATTGTCGAAAATAATTTGCAATAATTTCTTTTATATGTACATCATATAAATTTTGGTCACAACCGTCGTTTTTTATTTTAAAATTGTACATGTATCTAAGCTTAGAAAAATAATTCTTGTACATTTTTAAGAATATAAAGTTTTTTAATTAATAAATGTTCATTTATCGATAAATGATAATTTGTACGTAAACAATAACATAGACAAAGTACAGAGCTTAATCTATTCATTAATCTCACATCCATTAAAGAATGACAGGCTAACAACGAATAATTAGCCCTGTTTGACGATCATTCTTTCCAAACTTTTTTTATTTACACATCATTTTTAACCAAACATTCTCAGAATAAGACAATCTCATCACTTGGCTGCTCCAACCAGGAATCGAACTCCCCACACTTGGTTCCAGAGCCCCCCAATGTGATTGTTCCGCCAACTTGGATGTGCCCTGGGGGGCAATATACCATGGATCTTACAATTATGTCTCATGGTGTTGTTAGTATTCACATAGAAAATGAGCATATAAATTTCAATATATATGAAGATGACAATTTTATTTAATTATTTCTAGACCACAAGATACATTCATGAAATTTTTTTGAGTGAGTACATTTTTATATAAATAGAAATGAAAACTCTCATTCGAAAGGTTCAAAATTGGACATCTTAAAATAAGATATCAACTTCTACTTGAAATCGAATGAATGACGAATGTAGACATTATTGATCTACTTATTAATATTTGATTACAATCTAATACGTCCAATTGACCGAATGTAAGGAATAGAGGTAATGGTCTTCGTATTGTGCTAAATATGGTCAAAAAGTGGCGAGAAAAGTAAAAAACTCGTGAAAGACTTGTAAATTCCCTCCCTCCTAAACCCATTATTCAAGTTGGTGCTATTCCGTCAATTGTTGGTATCTTGTTTTAACAAACATTATTGCAAGTTTGACGACTCAAACAGAAGAGCAAACTTCAAAATAGAAATTAATTTATTTCTTGTGGTTTTTCTATGTTTTTACTTATTAATGTAAGAAAGTTAATTTCATTTACTATTTTAAAAATATTAATTTTTCATAATTGTACAACTCTAAAACAATATAAAGTAAATTGTACGAAAAGAATATTTAAAAAATACCGATTCCGAGAACATTATCTGAGACATTTAGACACATGAAAATTTAGGTTTAATCAGTTCTGGGTATTTTTATCTATGTAAAATAATAAATTAGTGTACATATTAAAAATAAAATTAAAATTGAAATTGAAAATCTTCAAATTGACCATTATACCCTTCCATCTCATTTTCCATTAACCCCCAAATCAATCTGCCATCAATGGGCGTAGTAGTTTAGTTAGATGGGAAAGCGATTTTTCGTCTTGATTTTGTGCCACCAAAATGAATAGAAGAACCTTCTAGAAAAATTAAGTACTTGCAAGTGGGAACACATATTATATTCAAATATGCCAAAATGGTGGACTATATTATATTCCAGCGTACGAAACACTATAATTTCGTCGATTTTAATGGTGCTGGCTGCCTTCTCAAAATTTGTTGGACTACATTTCAAACTTTCCAGAAGAAAATTACAAATTTTATTATACAAAAGTATAAAGAGACATAATAGTTAAATTAAATTTTTATTCAATTCTCTATACCTAGTACCTTCCTCTACTTGGTCAAATGAGCCATTTTCATCGAAGCCAACATGTCAACACCGAGGGTCGACCCAATACCCACCGTTATATAGGTCGTCCCATGAGATACGTAATTCAAAAGCACGATCATAACATGATTGAAAAGCTGCCACCTAGAGGGCAACACTTTCGACAGTAACCAATCAAAGAAAAGTCACAATAACTAGAGATGTAGGACTACCGTCTGAATATCATGATAATTCATTGCAATCGAACTTTCAACCAATTTGTTAGGTCTAAAAGTGTACTCGGCAATTCTGTAAACAAAACGAGCGTAATTGTATGTTTGTAAAAGTCAAGGATTCAATTTTACATTCTTGTAAAAGTCAAGGGCTTAGGGTGCAATTTTGTATAGATGAGATAAATTAGTGCTCGAGTCATTGAAGAAGTCCAAGATGTCCAAAAAGATAATATAAGATCATTGTAATACAATTAGAAGTCTAAAGAATATCAAAGAATCGCATAAATTATGTTCCAAATTTTTAATTGTAATTTGCAACGCATATTTCTCATAGAAAACATTGGAATTTGGACAAGTCTAATCCTAGAAGAATTGTAGCTATTTGAGTTAGCTCTCCAATGCAAGTTGATCACCTCAATTGAATATTAAGAGAGAAAGTTATGATAAAATTTCTGACGACTACTCACTGTCGTTCGATTCTCGCTGACATTTCGTTCGAACAAAAAAACAGAATACCTCTCACTCGATTCTTGCCAGCCCTCGCTCGAGTGACATTCTCATGCGGCAAAACCCCTAGTTCACATTTTTGAAATGTTTTACTCGGCCCATACCATCTAGACATCTTCAAATATAAATACCCAAACCCTAACACAATTTTTGAGAGATTGCTACATAATTCTTTCATTGCCGAACATATTCATAACATCTTTGAAGAGGTCCAAGGTAAAATTAATTGGTGATTCCATCTACATCAATATTGTGATCCGGCAACCATTGTTTTGAGAAAAACATCGAATTTACATAACTCAAAACACCATTCTTTCTTAACCTTTTGAGGAGATGACACTCTCATTGGGGATTGAAAGAGGTGAATGTCAAGCGCAGTGAATCGGACAAGAATGGGGGGTTCTTGGAATTCCACTTGAAGATAAAATCAACTAAGGACCAAGATGCTTTAGTGGACGGTAGATTGAGCTGTTGGAGGTAGATCATGAAGTGTAGCAGGAGACTAGATGTATCTACGGTAGTAGATCGTGAAATTGGAATAGCAGGTCTGATAGGGTACAAAGTTTGGTCATTTGTACTTGCTGAATTAGTATAGTGAATATCACTGGCTTGGTCCCGAAATTTTACCTACGTTAGGGTTTCTCCGTTATCATATTGTGAATTGTTGTATTTATTGTTTATTTTATATTATGCAAACCGGCAGTTCAACCTTAGGAATTAATTGGATTGTATGTTTAACCAACTAAACATTAATTAAATTGGCTTGTTGCTTTGATTAATTAATTCCGCACGTAAGGTTAAACAAATTGTTAACTTGGAACGTAAATTAGGTAACGCTTAAATTTGAATTTGACACTATATCGCGTTAGTCAAACTTTCTAGTGTATCTAAGCGTTCTAAGTGACTTTTCACAATTGAATCTCTGCAAAACAGACAATGGCGCATGAACTTCGATTGGAAACTGTAGCTTGGCATGACTATTGACTAGGACGACAAGCTCGAGTCCAAAGGCCTATACAGGGGGTGAAGGTCACAAAAGAAAGTGCGAGCTGTAAAAATCTCTTTATAAACTTGTACTCAAATTCCAGAAAATAAAGTCCTTATTATTCGAATTCCAGCAAACATAACACACTTATTCTGTTAAAAATTCTGGAAAGTTGATCAAAATATGCCAAGTGTCTTTTTATCGAGCGGAACTGGTAGCTGATTTATTTTGAATTGTACGCAAATGGGTATACTTTTTAGAGAATAGTTGTTGTTACCGGTTGGCCACATGAAGACTTATTTTTCATTTGCAAAGTTGCAGCTTCTTGGAATTACAGTGCCACTTGCCCGTTTTAAATTCTTGTTTATTTCGCTAGAAAAATAATTAAATAGCACGTTAATTATCATCACTAGCGGTTATTGAAAGCAAACTTAAACTAGAGTTGTCAAGAACGTATAATTTACTTCGGTAGAGAAAGTGAAACTAGATTTGGAAGATCAGTCAACTTAAAGTTAATGGGTCCAAAGTTGGAACGAGATTCAAAAGAAGAAAAACTGACTCCATCTCCATCGATTGAGTGTGGGGGCCATAGGCCGGACATTGTCGATAGACAAAGGTAGGAGTCCAAAGAGGAAGTTGTCACCGGGTTACACCATTTCTTTTTTATTTCATTTTTCTCCTTTTGTCAAGGCGAACGGAAGACTTCAGAAGATATATTCTTTTGATGATGCTGGAAAACAGTTAGGGTCCGTTTGATTGCAAAGATGGAATTGAATTGTCTAAAAAATGAATTTTAGGGAATTGAATTACTTAGAATTATTTTCCTGGTAATTGTAAATTATTGTGTTTGATTGATATAATTTTCTAGGTGGAAAATGTTGAAATAAAAGTGTATTTTTATATTCGTTTGGTTTTGTTTTACATGAAAATTGTCAATTAAAGGAAAATATTTTTTTTACAATAATTCTTAGAATTGGTTTCCATTACCAATCAAAAATAAAAATAATAATAATAATAAAAAAGCCGCTACAGTAGGGTGGAATTTGAATTCTCACCATATATAGTGAGAATTCAAATTCCACCAAAATAAGGAAAATTCCAAGTTTCAAGAAATCCTAGAAATGCAATTCCATGAAAAATATAAGGTATCAAACACAAAAAGTTGGAATTTCTAATTCCAATTCCATCTTTTTTTTTTCCCATTTCCATGCTATCAAACACTCCCTTAGTAGAAATTAAGAAAAATAAAAGATTTTCATAAAACAAATGGACTAATTTGATTTTTGCTAGACTATTACGTGCTATTATTCTACCTAATTAACCACGTAGAGGTTCAAAACTAAATACCTTATCATCTTCAATAGGAGTGGGCATTTTTTCTCGAAATCAGTGGAACCGGATTGGAACCATTCAGAACTGGTCGATTCGGTTCTGGATCTTCCAAACAACGATTTGATTTTGGGCTAAGAACTAATCGATTTCAGTCTGATTCTCGATTCTAGTATGGGAACCACGGGGAACCGGATGGTTCTCATAGGATTTATTTATTTATTTTGTAATATATATAACTCAATCTCTAATGACTTTTATAAAAAATAATCGGGTTTCTTCTTCATTTTAGATTCTAGCTTTTTTCTTCTCTTTGATTCTTTCATTCTCTGTTCTTATAATTTTTTGATTAATTTATCCTCAAGCCAAATTAGAATATTGGGTAAATCTATACATAAATAAATTTATTTACAATATATAATTTCATTTCTAAGATGCGAAAGTTTTATTTTGTTTTCACTTTGATTACATAGTTGTTGATCCGATCGAAACTTTTCATCGAGATTTCTACAAATTATAATCGACAGAACCAAAAGTTGCAATAAATTTTTAAAGAGTGTCCAATTTAATGTAGAATTTTGATTTTGATGAAAAAAAATTAATCATTGGAGTACTATGCAGTTTAGATAAGTTGATGATTGTTTGATGATACTAACTTATATTATTCGGATATTGTTTTTAAATTTGTATAATTAGTTTTCTTTTAATCTTTGAATAGTATGTTCGGTTCTTCTATATTTTGTTAAAAGTATCACGTTGGTAAAAATTTTAGATTTTTTATCAGTGAATATTTTATTTTGACATTTTCAATGTAAAAAATCGAACCAGATTGAAGCGAAACCGATTGGTTCGGTTCCGGTTCCGTTCCGTAATTAGCTATGGATCCAAGGATTCCATTTCTAAAATTCTCATTGGTTTTCCATTCGGTGCGGTTCCCTTTGGAACTGGACCGCGTCTACTCCTAATCTTCAATTGTTATCCATATGTTTTACACCTTTGGACGTTTAATAATTGTTGTGAAAATTGGGTGATTTGTGTATAGATGTTTATTAAAAAAAACATAATCAATTTATATAACACAAAAATCATTCAATAATAATATAAATATATGAGAAGAAGAGTTAGATATCAAGCATTGGGAGTTACGTCGAATACGTTGTCCTAGAATCATATTGCTTCCCTTCGTGCGGATACTTTCGACACTACATGATTCCAAGATAAAATTCATATGGTTCACAGTCGATTTTCCTTCCATAGGCACGATCATAGGGAGATAAGTGGCGAAACCTTTATTGAGTTGCCAAACTATATAAAATAATATAGAAGTATAGAGAGTATTCTATTAGTTCATCCTTTTTATGTTATGGTTAATCTCATGAAAATCACTCCCCTTTATTGGGAGAAATTCAACCCCCGCATTCATGAAAATAAATCATATTTAAGTTACTATCTAAATTATGAGATTTAATTTTATATTAAAACTTAATTTTAAAATGAAAGCGGAAAATTAATATTTGTTGTAAAAGTTTAAAACTTTTTTCAAAATGTTGTAACAATCTCCCACAAGTTTTAAACTTTTAAAAATATATAATTATATATAGCAACATAATGCTGTGTAATAAGTATATGCGTCTTTTGGACTTAAACCTCAATTAGTGATAACAATTTTTATTTGAGAGAGTCATAATAGACTAAGCTTTGAATTAGGTCTTTTTGGCCAAATTTCAAGTGTTCCACACATGGTTTGATTTAGACTCTAATTCATAGCGAGTAGCGTTCTTAATGACCATGTACTCTAATCTTGATTCTAATAGGAGTCTCTAGGAAATAATCCAATCCCATAGTCACTGGATTATGGCAACTCTTACATTGTGAGTCTTCCAAAAGTGCATGTGACCTACAAACATAATAAATCACTATTATTTAAAGGAGTTACGTTTAAATGTTTTTTTAAAATATCAATTAAATACATTATTGAGGTTTAAATCTTTTAACCATTTTTCCAAAATAAAGTCAAAGAATTCCCATGTGATCTAATCCAAAATCACAGGAATGACAAAATACTAGTTTTGATTATAGTATATAATGTAATATCTCACTATATATTTAGACAAAAATTTGCCTTACTTCTACCATATAATTATCCACATTAAAATTAGAGACAATGCCAAAAAAAGGGTTGGAAGAATGTCATATTAAAGTTATTAGGCCAATTTAGTATATGAACTAGAGAATTAATTTTGGGATGCAAAAATTTAACGTTCCTAATTAGAAGTCACCTTGACCATTGCATCAAGAAATTTTTTCAAAGATGCAACTAAGAAATTGATTGTACATTAACAAATTTTCCTTTATATTTTAGGTCAACAGACTGTCACAATTCGTAAAACACAATTTAAAGTCATCAAAATAGAAAGGAAAAATAATGTTTGTACCTCATTTTCCCTACTCAGGGTTGAGATTGAAAACTCCATTTAAAAGTTTCTAGTTTCGTTCCCAATAAAATGTGTCGTCCCCCCCCCCCCCCCCCCCCCAAAAAAATAATTTTGGTTTTCTTCTCACAACAATTCAGGATAAAAAAAAATGCCATTGATAACTCAGATCTCAGGCAACACTTGTTAAGATCGGGAGTCAGTTTTCTTCAATCGATTATTTTCTAAAGAAATACCAAATTTAGCGAATAAATCACTGTAATGCTCAGATCAGCAAAACAAAATGTAGTAAAATAACGATCAAAAAATTGAAATATAATAATCAAAGACTGAACCTGCTAGTAAGGAAAATCATTTTCTTGTTCGCTGAACCTCTACTGAACACGTTAAGAATAATCTTGACATAAAATTTGTCCTTTAAATTATGTTAGGAAAATGTGTAATTGGCAATCTATGACCAAAGGACCTATTTGTCAAAATTGTAAAGTCAAGGACTAAATTGTACAGGTCATATAGTTCAGGGACTAAAGTTGTAATTTAGTAAAGGTCATAGCATAGGTCTAGGGTAAAGTGGGATGCTTTGAAGATGCAAACGGCGCATTGATGTCTCTGAAATTTTGCCCTGACCTTGCTAGAGCCAAAATTGGAGAACTGACCTCGCTGGAGTTTCGATGGTCTATCGCCTGAGCGAAGGTACGTCGCTCGAGTTTCGCCAGGACCTCGCTCGAGCGACTGTGTTATCTGGCCTTTGATAATTTTAATGCCTCGCGAATTTTTAACGCCCTATATTACCAAATTCGACCTACTATATAAACAAAACGTCCGATTTTCTTACGTGACCTTTGGAAAACATTAAAACAACAATTCCTCTCAACTTCCAAAGGATAAAGAGCCAAAATAAATTCATGCTTTTCATCTTTGATTCTCATGGTTCTTTGAATAAAAACATCAACTCTCATAAAACCAAAATACCCTTTCATATTTCCATATAAACTTCCAGAAGATTATCTGTTTGAAGATCCGAGAAGAAAATTGCTTGAAGAGCTGGAGTGCTTGGTGATTCACAGGAGGTAGAAGATATTCAAAACTGGGATTTTGGCGCAGATCTGCAAAATTCAGGATAGCTGTGGCCGATACAGTAAAGAGGTCAGAATATTGTTAGAATCAATAATGTCTGACGTACTGAGGTAGAAGCTATTCAAAGCTGGGATTTTGGCGCAGATCTGCAAAATCCAAGATAGCTGTGGTCGATACAGTAAGGAGGTCAGAATATTGTTAGAATCAATAATGTCTGACGTACTGTAAGTCAATATCTTCTATAGTGGATCTCTACTGGCTTGTGCCCGGAGTTTTTACCCAGTTGGATTTTCTCTGTCAACATTCTGTTGTGTTTTTTACTGCTTTCTGTTATCTATTTTTCAATCGATAATTCAACTTAGGTAGATAAAGTATGTGAATGAATCTAGGCAATGTATAATTGATGTGACTTGTTGCATCAGTTAATTAATTGTTTTAATTCCGCATAAACACCTATTCACCCCCCTCTAGGTGTTGGTTGGGTCGAACTATTGCTTTTTCAAGTGGTATCAGAGCTAAATCTCGA
The DNA here is from genome assembly GCF_002742605.1 of Olea europaea var. sylvestris. Lineage (NCBI taxonomy): Eukaryota > Viridiplantae > Streptophyta > Magnoliopsida > Lamiales > Oleaceae > Olea > Olea europaea. The sequence continues at coordinate 34,461 of NW_019251022.1, forward strand.
GTCCTGACCCATAGTTGTCTAGATGAGTCAATCACTTTCTGTACCTTCGTATTTTGACGAAAGTAATTACGCCTATTGGAAGGTTAGAATGCGTGCATTTCTTAAGTCTTTAGATGAGCATGTTTGGGTAAGTGTGCAAAATGGTTGGAAACCTCCCTCTACTATCGTATCAGGGACTGTTAACCTTACCGACATATCACTATGGACTAAGGATGAAATAGCTGAGTGTAATTGGAATAACAAGGGTCTTCATGCCCTGTTTATGGCAGTGTGTCCCGAAGAGTTTAGGAGAGTGTCAATGTGTGAAACTGCTAAAGAGGTTTGGGACATTCTTGAAACTACCCATGAGGGAACTAAAACGGTAAAGAACTCTAAGTTTCAAATGCTAACTTCTAGGTTTGAAGAAGTGAGAATGAAGGATGATGAAATGTTTGACGAATTCTATGCTAAATTGAATGACATTGTTAACTCTAGCTTCAATCTAGGTGAGAAAATTCCCGAGTCTAAAATTGTGAGAAAAGTGCTTAGGTCCCTGCCCGAGAGATTTAGGCCTAAAGTCACTGCCATTGAGGAAAGTAAGGACCTAGATGAAGTTAAAATTGAAGAACTGGTAGGATCGTTGCAAACTTATGAACTCACTATTACACAACCTAAGAAAGGAAAGTCCATAGCCCTAAAATCCATCAAAGAAGATGAATCTTCTGATACCGAGTCACTTAGGGACGAGGAAATCGCATACTTTGTTAAGAAATTTCAAAAAGTTCTCAAAAATAGGAGAAAACCTCAGGATAAAAAGAGTGGAGCTCCTAGCAGATTCACAAAAGCAAAAACTGAAACGTTTAACAATAAAGGGTCGAGTGATAAACCACGTTTGGTTAGGTGCCATGAGTGTCAAGGTATAGGTCACTATAGGAATGAATGCCCTAGTTATAAGAAGAACCAAAGAAAAGGGAAAGGTAGGGCCTTAGTTGTCTCACTTACAGATAATGAATCTGAGACCAGTGATAGATAGGAATCTTCTAGTAGTGAGGACGAAGGAAACTATATGGCATTTGTATCGATTGTTAAGAGTGAATCTGATAAGGAGAGTGACAAGGTTGAGGAAGAACTTCCAAACGATAATTCTAGTAATAAGGAAGAGGATGACATAGACATACAAGAAGCTTATCAACGTTTATTTAAGGAGAGTCTTAAAATCAAAAAGGCCAATAAAGCCCTACTCAAAAAGGTTGATGAACTTGAAAGAGAAAAAGAGAAACTTGCTAGTAATCTTCAGAATTCACTTAAGAGTGGCAGTGAGTTAAAGTGTGTCAATGAGAAGTTAGAAGACAAGATTAAGACTTTGACTAGTGAATTGGTGAAATCTAATGCTCATCTCCAGACTTTCGTAAGTGGGACTAAGAAATTGGACAATATTTTGGAAATGAATAAGCCTGCAGGAGATAGGAAGGGTCTAGGATATGTTGAGGATAATACACATGTTGCTGGACCTTCTAAGACTGTTTTTGTTTCTGCCTTTAAGAAAATTAATGCTGTTAGTAGTTCAAATAAGAGTAAGAATGTTCCGAGAGAACAGAGTCATCAATCACGTAGGAACTTCATACCCAGATACCCTCAGCCACGTACCTTTGAGCCTAGGTTCATTCCCACCTATCACCACTGTGGAGCCTTAGGACACACTAGGCCTAGATGCTATAGGTTAGGGAATGAGCGTAAAAATTTGAACATTCCTAGTCAGGTTAGCTTTCTGTCTAATCAGGTTAGTCATTTGACTGAGATGCTTACTAAGCTTACTAGGAGTACTTTATCATCTAAGAAAGTTTGGGTCAAAAAGGGTGATTTAGCTAGACATTCAGGTCAAGAAAAGTGTTTTGTTGCTCATGTTGCATTGAAAGCCCAAAATTACAACATGTGGTACTTAGATAGTGCATGTTCTAGGCATATGTGTGGTAATAAGGCTTTGTTCACTACCCTTGATGAATGTAACGGTGGTATTGTTACCTTTGGAGATGGGGGTTCTGCACCTATTCTTGGCAAAGGTACTGTACAAATACATGGTTTACCTGTGATCTCTAATGTGCTTTATGTGGAAGGTTTAAAGTCTAACTTGTTAAGTATTAGTCAAATTTGTGATGCTGATTTTGAGGTGAGTTTTGTGCAAAAGAGATGTACTGTGTATGATTCGTCTGGTAGGGTGGTTCTTGAAGGGGTTAGAACAACTGATAATTGTTATGGAGTCTTGCCTAATTCTAACTATGTATGTATGAGTGCTAAAATTGATGCGAGTGAACTCTGGCACAAAAGATTAGGTCATTTGAACTATAAGAGTCTAGTACAACTGGTTAAGAAAGAATTGGTAGATGGTTTGCCTAAGATAGGTCCTAGTGAAAATGTTGTGTGTGGACCATGTCAACTAGGTAAACAACTTAAGGGGAATCATAAGAAGACTTCAAAAATTCTGACTAAATGACCCCTAGAATTGATACACATGGATTTAATAGAACCATCTAGGACTGAGAGTTTAGGTGGTAAGCAATACATTCTTGTTGTGGTAGATGACTTCTCGAGATTCACATGGATAGAATTGCTTAGGGAAAAATCTGATGCATGTGATCTCATAAAGTCTTTGTGTAAATGGCTTAGCAATGAACTAAATCTCAAAGTGTCTAGAATGCGTAGTGACCATGGAAAAGAGTTTGAGAATTTTAATCTTGAAAGTTTCTGTATGGATGAAGGGATATTGCATGAGTTCTCTTCTCCTATCACTCCTCAACAAAATGGGGTGGTTGAAAGGAAGAATCGGGTTCTTCAGGACATGGCTAGAGCCATGCTTCATGGCAAGGGACTAGCCCTACATTTTTGGGGAGAAGCTGTTAACACTGCATGCCACATAATTAATAGAGTTTACCTTAGACCCAAGACCGATCAGACTCCTTATGAGATACTTAAGGGTAAAAAGCCTACTGTTAAGTACTTTCGAGTGTTTGGGAGTAAGTGCTATATTTTGCGTGATAGAGAGAACTTGAGTAAGTTTGAATCGAAGAGTGATGAAGGAATCTTCTTAGGGTACTCTAGAAATAGCCGAGCATTTAGGGTGTATAACTTACGTACTCGTGTGGTGATGGAGTCAGTAAATGTTGTGATAGATGATGCTGTGAGTGAGGGGGAGAGTGTTGAAAATTGTGATAAAGATGGTGATCTTATAAGTTCTAGTGATCCTACTGAGCCACCTGTGTCTGAATCATCTCTTAGGAAACCTGAAACACCTGAAAAGAAAACACTTCCACAAGATCGAGATAAAGATCGTAAGGAACCATCGACTAGGGTTAAGTCTAATCATCCTAAGGACAATATCATTGAGGATCTAGATGAAGGTATGAGACTTCGTAGGAGAGTACTGAACAATCTAGCATACACTAGCTATGTCTCTCAGGTAGAACCTAAGAAAGTTGAAGAGGCTCTTAGTGATGAGTGTTGGGTGAATGCGATGCATGAGGAGCTCAATCAATTTGCGAGGAACAATGTGTGGATCTTAGTTCCCAGACCTGAGAATTGTAATGTTATATGTACTCAGTGGATCTTTAAGAACAAGACAGATGACCAAGGTACTATAACTAGGAATAAGGCTAGACTAGTTGCTCAGGGTTGTACTCAAGTTGAAGGAATTGATTTTGATGAGACTTTTGCCCCTGTTGCATGACTTGAGTCTATTCGGATTCTGATTGCTATTGCATGTACCTTTGGGTTCAAGTTGCATCAAATGGATGTTAAGAGTGCCTTCTTGAATGGACTTCTTCAAGAAGAAGTCTATGTGGAACAACCAAAAGGATTTGTTGATCCTAAGTTTCCCCACTATGTCTACAAACTTCACAAAGCCCTCTATGGTCTGAAGCAAGCTCCTAGAGCTTGGTATGAGATACTTACATCATACCTTGAAGAACATGGATTCTCTCGAGGTGGTGCAGATAGGACCTTATTTATTAGACATGTCGAAGAAACTATCACCATTGCTCAGATTTATGTCGATGATATTATTTTTGGTTCTCCTCTTGAGTCTTTAGCTTATGAGTTTGCTGAGTGTTTGAAGCAAGAATTTGAAATGAGTATGGTTGGGGAGTTGAGTTATTTCCTTGGACTTCAGGTGAGACAGAAAGAGGATGGACTGTTCATTTCACAGTCAAAGTATGCTAAGGATCTAGTTAAGCGCTTTGGGCTGGATAATAAGAAGCATACTAGGACACCTATGAGTACTAGCTTGAAGTTAGGTCTTGATGCTTTAGGTAAGAGTGTCGATCCTTCCCTATATAGAAGCATGATAGGTAGTCTTCTTTATCTCACAGCTACTATACCTGACATTGCTTTTAGTGTTGGAGTGTGTGCTCGATTTCAGGCAGATCCAAAAGAGTCACACTTAAGCTCTATTAGACGTATCATTAGATATGTGAGTGGAACAGTTGATCTAGGAATATTCTATTCTAGGAATTCTAATCTTGACTTGGCTGGTTACTCCGACGTCGATTGGGCCGGGAACGCAGATGATAGGAAAAGCATGACAGGGGGTTGTTTTTACATGGGTAGCAATCTCGTAGCCTGGTTGAGTAAGAAACAGAATTCTATATCTCTATCCATGGCAGAGGTCAAATACATAGCTGCAGGGAGTTGCTGCACTCAGCTTCTCTAGATGAAGCAGATGCTGAGTGATTATGGGATTAGTCAAGGGACCATGACTATTCTCTGTGATAATACAAGTGCTATAAATATTTCTAAAAATCCCATTCAACACTCTCGAACAAAACATATTGACATACGACATCATTTTATTCGTGAGCTTGTGAATCACATGTAGTCTCTTTCGACCATGTCTCTACTGATAATCAATTGGCAGATCTACTTACGAAACCACTAGATGGATTGAGGTTTGAGTCGCTTCGGATGGCTGTTGGTGTTTGCTCACCTATCTGATCATGGATTCATGCATATTCCTGCATTTATCACATATGCACCTAGTTACTTCATATCTTGCGTGTGATCTATGTGTGTGTGATGCATTTTTGACTGTTCGTTTGTAGTTTCGTAGTCTTTTGTGTGTGTAAATAAAAAAAAATAAAAAAAAATTATTTTAAGAATTTTTTTCCTATGCCTTTTATGTAACGAATATGGCATGTGCATTAAAGATCAAACTCCATTTTTATCATATGTACGTGTCTAAGGTTCCATCATTGTTCATTTTTGTTTGTGGAGTTCTGGGTATATGGCTCGTCATTCATTTTCACACAGCACACACTGTAGTCCTGTAAGCGAGTCTTGACCGTACAGGTGAGACTTGGGATGGTGTTCTTCTGTGATTGGGGTGTATGTACATGTGACTTGATCTGGGACGAGTGTAACCTAATAAATATTGTCTTTCCCAAGTTTTATTTTGATTATTCGTTGAACTTATGACTATCTTCGGGGCCTACTTGACTCGAACAATTAAGCCTGAGGGGTTTCTAACCTAGTGCCCTAGGGTCGTCTGACTTGGGAGTCACCGACCCAAAGTTCGTTACTGGGGTCATTTATGTCGCCTAATGAGGATTGCATTGCACTTAAGTTCTTTTGCTCTTCCTATTTACAAAAAAATAAAAATAAAAATTATTGCATCATACAGTTAGGGGGAGTAAAATTGTGACAATCGTAATATTTGATATAGGTCCTCGTGAAATTGGATTTGACTGTCACTTGGTAGACATACACCTCTATCTGGTTGTTTTCACGTGTCCTTTCTCACTAATTTAAGGTTTTGAGTCTTACTTGCATGGACTACGTAACACTTTTCACGGTGATGTTCTGTATACACTTTATTCCACGGAATTTTGAACTATTTGCGGACTTACGATTTGTCTATATGCTGAGTGTCGGGGTTGTGACTTTATACTTATTGTTGGTATAGTTTACATAATTGGTCCCATGCTTCGTTTTTTTTTATTAGTTTTCCGATGTTCTGTACTTGTCTTATTTTTGAAAATACACGATTTGGAGCTAATTTCGTTATTTCTTGAAACTTGTGTTCTTTTTCTCAAATTCAAAAATTTGGTGCTATTTTTGACATTTGAATTTCGCTCGAGTCTCGCCTGGACTTAGCTCGAGCAACAAAAGCAGAAGGCTTTTCGCTCGAGTTTCGCCCATTCCTCGCTCGAGCGACGGTTCTTTTTTTTAAACCCCTCACTCGTTTCTTTTCGCGCATTTTTTTCCCTTTCTCTCTTGTTTTTTTTCTTTCTTCTTCCATTTGATTCCCACCTCTTGACATTACTTGGTTTCTTACATAAGTTTGAGGGCCCTAACCTTGATTCCTAATCCGGATTTCATCTTCTTCATTTTGATTTTGAGGTATTTTCATTTTTTTTCTTGTTTTTCTCATGTTTGTGTTGTTTCATTGTTCTTGTGTTTTGCTTGCTTGATACGTGCATTATTATGATCCTCATGCATTTCGTGATTGGTTTTTGTTGGGTCTCGTATGTGCTTGGAATTGTGTGCCGAAGTGACGCTCGTCATGTGTTCGATGAAAGTCCCCTGTTATGTTTTGTTTGTTTTCCTTCATTTGTGTGCTTCAGTTTTCCTCCTCCTCATTCCGTCTTTGTTTCGTTCTCGTCACATGACTTATTGAGTGTTTTTGCACATATTTTTCGTGTATATTTACATCATGCTTGGTATGCTCTTAGGGTCGTTCACGTTTTTTGATGCATCTCTTTCGTGGCTCATTTGTGTGTGCGGTGTTTCATTTCATTTTGCATCGTACCCCGTGCATTCTTCATCTTACTAATTAAGTTCCGTCTCTCCATGTGCCAGATGGTCCGTAAGCGTTCTCGACCTTCTGTGCAGCCAGCTAGTGGTTCGACGTCGTATAGTCATTCCAGATTCATTTCTGCTACAGCTCAGGAGGTCTTCACTTCTCAATTCTCCTTACGCCCGGTTCTCATGGAGCGTGAGGTAATCCTCTCTGACCTTCCTATTGATATCGCCACCATTTTTATTTCCCGGGGTTGGGAGCCCCTTCTTGTTGGTCTTTCACCTCCTCCCCCACTTCTCGTTCAGGAATTCTATGCTAATATTCATGATATAGACGGCTCGTCTTTTCGGGTTACTCTTAGAGGTCATTCTTTTAAGGTTACTCCGTCGGCTGTAGCTCATGCTTTAGGTATACCTCATATTACCCATCCGAATTATCCCTATATTTTACCTGCTTCTATTCCGGCAGATTCTCTTGTTCGGTCGACGCTTTTGAACACCCCGTCTATCGGGGGGCCTTCGGCGATGGCCACGGGGTCATTACCTACTGATCATCAGGTGTTGTTGCGCATAGTGTGTACAAACCTATGGCCGGTTGCCCATACCTCTTCATTACCTATGGTGCGTGCCCGTTTTCTTTATGCCCTTCTTCAAGGGGACTCGATCGACTTTCCTAGTTTTGTGTGCCAGAATATTCTGGCTTCATTTCGTACTCCTAGGAGTCGGATCGGGTTGCCTTATGCTTGCTTGATTCATAGGGTTGCTTTGTCGTTGGGTGCTTCCTTTCCAGAGGGTTCGACTTGTCGCATAGGCCGTCCGATAGGACAACAGACCATTCATCAGAGTCGATCCCATGTACAGTCATCTTCCTCTTCTGCTCATGCTACAGGTCAGGCAGCGGCCGTTGATGTTTTTGATCTTTCGGAGCCCTTTGATCCTATTACTGAGATTCTTACTGGGGGTTCCCGTGTGTTTCTCCCGCCTCGTACGGCTTTTCCTTCGACCATTCCACGTAGTTCTGCCTTTCCTTCGACATCTAATTTTGCTCCTGGGGTGGCTGCTTTGCCCGTTGACCCCATGGTGATGTTTATGGGACAGATGTCTACTTTGGTCGAGCAGCAGGCTCGTATGATGGCAGAGATCACGTAGTTACGTGCTGCGTCGGAGCGTCAGTCAGCTGAGCTTTCTTCTTTTCGTCGTGCTCTTGCAGTGTGTCAGCGTCATTTGCGTTGGATTCGTGATAGTATAGCGGAGGACACGAGTGCTGAGAGCGGAGCTGAGTCTTCAGATGCTGGAGGTGCTGCCTCGTAGTTCGTTAGTTAATTGTTTTGATCTTTGTCCTTTGTGACAAAAAGGGGGAGTAGATATTTGGATAAATAGATCGATAGATCTTCAATTTTTTGGTAATTGTGTTATACTTCATGACTAGATTAAGTTTTTTGATGTTTTGGCAATATTAATGTATGTTTTTGGTGTTTTTTGACTTACATTATTATTGCTTCTTAATTTGGTTAATGACATATGATCGATTTCTTGTTTACTGTTTCCATTTCATATGCTTTTACTTGGTATTTGAGTTTTTGATTTTTAGGAAACATGTTCAACAAGAGATTGCTACTTTAGTTGAATAGATAGGTTGTTTGGAGTCATGTTTATTTTTGTCCTTGACTATTATAAGTATTTTTGTCACAGAATGTCAAAGGGGGAGTTTGTTAGGAAAATTTGTAATTGGCAATCTGTGACCAAAGGACCTATTTGTCAAAATTGTAAAGTCAAGGACTAAATTGTACAGGTCAAATAGTTCAGGGACTAAAGTTGCAATTTAGTAAAGGTCATAGCATAGGTCTAGGGTAAAGTGGGATGCTTTGAAGATGCAAACGGCGCGTTGATGTCGCTGGAGTTTCGCCCTGACCTTGCTAGAGCCAAAATTGCAGAATTGACCTCGCTGGAGTTTCGCTGGTCTATCGTCTGAGCGAAGGTACGTCGCTCGAGTTTCGCCAGGACCTCGCTCGAGCGACTGTGTTATCTGGCCTTTGGTAATTTTAATGCCTCGCGAATTTTTAACGCCCTATATTACCAAATTCGACCTACTATATAAACAAAACGTCCGATTTTCTTACGTGACCTTTGGAAAACATTAAAACAACAATTCCTCTCAACTTCCAAAGGATAAAGAGCCAAAATAAATTCATGCTTTTCATCTTTGATTCTCATGGTTCTTTGAATAAAAACATCAACCCTCACAAAATCAAAACACCCTTTCATATCTCCATATAAGCTTCCAAAAGATGATCTGTTTGAAGATTCGGGAAGGAAATTGTTTGAAGAGCTAGAGTGCTTGGTGATTCACAGGAGGTAGAAGATATTCAAAGCAGGGATTTTGGCGCAGATCTGCAAAATCCAGGATAGCTATGGTCGATACAGTAAGGAGGTCAGAATATTGTTAGAATCAATAATGTCTGACGTACTGTAAGTCAATATCTTCTATAGTGGATCTCTACTGGCTTGTGCCCGGAGTTTTGACCTAGTTGGATTTTCTCCGTCAACATTTTGTTATGTTTTTTACTGCTTTCTGTTATTTATTTTTCAACCGGTAATTCAACTTAGGTAGATAAAGTATGTGAATGAATCTAGGCAATGCATAATTGATGTGACTTGTTGAATCAATTAATTAATTGTTTTAATTCCGCATAAACACCTATTCACCCCCCCTCTAGGTGTTGGTTGGGTCGAACTATTGCTTTTTCAAATTACATGATAGAAACTTCAAAATAATACCATTTGATGAGGACCTATCTCGTTAATATTATTTTGGCTCCAAGCTTGAACATGCTCACTTCGAGATCAAAACAAGGAATTGGAATTCTACATGATATAGGTTGCGTTGAAGCTAAATCAAAACCATATTTTCATGCTAACAAACACACTGAAAAAACAATAGAATCTTTAATACCCAACTTAGTAAGCAATATAGTCCTACACATGCTTCCACATTTCAGGCCAAATTTAAACTAAAAAGCATTTAAATAATTTAAAGTCCTTAGAAATTTGAAACTTAATAAACCATAGACTAGAATAAACCGCACCCTTACATTTAAGCAAGGAAACCAACGAAACACAATTCATGATCTGCAACAATTTTTGAAGTACAAAATTGAAATTCTGTAAATTAAAATAACAACTTACCCAATTGAGGAATGAAGAAGCTACAAACACACACTACTAAAAAACATGGCATCAGGCACGGATTTTCCGTTCCTGAAATTTCGATATCCGTTGCTATTACTCTTTACTAACGAAATATTTGCAATCGTATATTCGTTGCTAATTTGAGGGTCACTGATAGTTACCAACGGATCCTAGCGTAATGAAAGAGTAAACATTTTACAAACAAATTTTCCGTTGGTAAAGTGTGAATATTTTACTGACGAAATTTCCGTTGGTAAAAATCTTAACTAATACCAACCGACTTTTCGTTAGTAAATGTCTACCATTAAAATTGGTAAAAATCAATATTGTAAATAGCTGCATAAGTGTGAGGCATAATAAAAAAATATATTTATTTTTATTATTGTTATTATTAAATATTTAATAATTCTAATTTTTTTAACTTTTAACCAATCGAATTGAAAGGTCAAAATATTGTTTAACCAAAAATTAATTTATAGAGGGCAACTCTGAAAACTTTGTTGTGAATTTTCGATGTAGGATAAATGAATTACTTTTACCAATAGATAATCCGTTTCTAATTACCAACGAAATATCGGTAGGTGAAAGATCCAAATGTTAAACGATTACATGAGGCACAGAATATCCGTTGATAAAGAGATATCATCGTTACCAATGAAAAATTCGTTAGTGATTATCGTAGTTGAAAATTGATTACTTTACCAACGAATAATCCGTTTCTAATTACCAATGGATTGTATCCGTTAGTAATATTTGGTACGTCACCTACGAATATTCTGTAGGTGAAAGATCCAATTATTAAACGGTTACATGAGGCACGAAATATCCGTTGGTAAAAAGATATCATTATTACCAACGAAAAATTCATTGCTAATTATCGTAGTTGAAAGTAAATAACTTTTACCAACGGATAATCTGTTTCAAATTTCCAATGGATTAATTTTCCATAGATGAAAAGCTGTTGTTTAGTAGTGACAGATTACTCAACACGACTTTAGATTGTTGCAAAAATTGGGTGATTTGTGTGTAGATATTTATTAATTAACATAATCAATTTATATAATACAAAAAATAATTGAACAACAATATAAATATACGAGAAGAGTTAGAAATCAAGTTTTGGGAGTCACATCGAAGACACTGTTCTAAAGTCGTGTTGTTTGCCGTTTATACGGATACTTTCGGTGCTACATGACTCCAAGATAAAATTCTTGTGGCTCACAATCGATTCTTCTTCTATGGGCACAATCATAGGGAGATAAGTGAAGGAACATTTATCGAGTTGTCAAAACTATATAAAATAATATAGAAGTATAGAGAGTATTCTATCAATTTATCCTTTTATGTTATGGTTAGCTTCATGAAAGTCACTCTCTTTGGGAAAAATTCAACCCCACATTCATGGAAATAAATCATATTTAAGTATAAGTTATGATCTATATTATGAGATTTAAGTTAAAATTTAATTTTAAAAATCAAAACTAAAAATTGATATTTGTTGTAAAAGTTTAAAACTTTTTTCAAAATATTGTTGCAATAATTAGTGTATGACTGAAATGACTGTTTTACTCTTCCTAATTATTGTCCCACTTAAGCTCGTATTGTCTTTGATAAGTGCATAAAATGCACATATTCTAGCTTCTTTTCTTATTCAATTATATGTAAATTGATCGGTTATCTACTTAGCTTGTGTAAATTATGTTAATTATAGAAAAAATTTCAACTAGGATAGAATTGGTGTGAAAAAGGTTATTGGGAGCTTAATTAGAGTTCGTTTGGAGCAATTGAACAAATTGTATTGCAAGTGATCAATTGAAAGTGATTGCAAGTGATTAATTGAAAGTACTAGTAAAAAAAAATCATAAGTTTCGAGCGTTAAATTCAACATTTTGAAATTTTGGGTACTAAATTGTAATTCTTTTGAAAAATGCATCGAGTCAATTATCAATGATTTTGAGATGAGATGACTGAATTGCGAAAATTAAAAAATGAGGACTAGAATTGCATGAGAAAATGAGTCCAGTTAGAAAAGGAAATCTCAAACTTTTTGGAAAATCAATTTGAAAAATGATTTCGACCTAAATCCTATTCTATAAATATATGGCTTAGTCCAACAGTTAAAAGAGGCTTGCATGATTTTATTATACATGTTACGCCCCTAACTGAACCCACATCGGCGAGGTATGGAACTCTCATACGAAGTGTTTCCACTTCGGAAAGTCCACCACCACGTCCGCTGAGGTGTGGAACGCTAATACGAAGTGGTTCTCCTAAGTGGTTCCAATTGAGATGATCTACTATCACACTATGAGACATAGGTAATTCTGCAAAACTACTCGAAGCGCCCTATCCCCCTGAATCCGAGGCCAAATGATCCCCATGGACCTCGGCCTGAGGATCTGCCGCCGATTTCAGAATGAGATCTTTGTCAAGATCTTTTCTGTCCCTAAGGTTTAAAGTGATTTGACGTCTCCATGAGGCTAGTTGATGTGACCTATCAACTTTATATCAACTCAACTCGGGAGAAGTAACTACCCACCCACTCTACAGACGCGGCTGATTGACACCTATGAGCAGACGTCTCATACCGTACAAATGTATACACGTGTCTCACATCCAACGGCTCTCCTCACCTATAAATACCCAAGGCTTGGCAATAGGCAAAGGTAATGAAACTCTTTCTATTTAGCACTCCATAGCAAGCAAATATATATTCTCCTCCCCACTATTCTGCACAACCTTAGTACTATTCCGATCACCTGAGCCTAACTTGACCGTCGGAGAGTATACGACCACCGCCACCCGTCTGGTCCCGGCCGTGTGCATCTGACCGTGCGTTGATTGTGCATAGGGAGAAATACGTGAAGTGGCTATCGGTTGGCCACGTAGAGGGTCCAATTTTTGAGGTCAACAGATTGGCACCGTCTGTGGAAAATCTTCCCGTTCAAAGTTCTACATTCTCCACCGGAGAAAACACTGGAAAACTAGCAACTTACCTTGAAAAGGGAACGTTCTTGAAAAATAACAAAGCCGAGTTATATCCTAAATTCTTATCACCCTTGAAAAAGGAGATAGAATGAGTTTCAGCCATGAAGACGGCAATCCCATGAAAGAGGCCTTTGAAGAAGAGGTGCTCCATAACAATGTCATTGACCAGAGACCCCATCACCAGCGTCGCCGAGGTGCAAGAACAACCATGCTCACTGAAGGGATGGTTCAAATAGCGACGGGCATGAGAGACATCGCAGCTCAAAATATGGCAATGCATGAACTACTCACACAAGCCCAAAGTCATCATGGCTATCAAATGCCCCAAGGATCTTACCCAGTGCAGGAAGCCCTTATATCTCGTTCCCGAGGCCATATGAGCCGGAACAGAGAACGCCCCCTCGAAAGAAAAGTGGGCGCGGAAGCCACATCCTATGTGCAGGGAAGCCAGCCAACGGAACCACAGCTAGGGGACAATTTTCCTCAAGAATATGAGGAAAAAAGATCAGTAAGCGTCTTCGACCGAATAGGGCAAAACCCTAGTAATAAGGCTCGCTCAGTGCAAAGATCAGTTTGGAAAGACCAGGAACAAGAACAGGCACTTCCTCTTAGAAATAGGAGGGATAGAAGGAACCTAGTCAATTGGGAAAGTCGAGGAGAAGCATCTCCAACTCCCCAAGATATTCAAGATAATGAAGGGTCAGATGGGCCCTGTCGATCTTATGAGATCGATGACGATGATGATAACCTCCCCTTTTCAAGGGAGATCTGAAGCTTCCCGATGCCGGGGAACTTCATATCCCCTAAGATCCCCAAGTATGAAGGAAAGGGGGACCCAAAGAAGCACCTCACCTAGTACATGACACGGATGAGCCTCAGGGAAACCTCGCCTGCTTTGAAATGCAGAGCCTTCCTCTTAACCTTGGGCGGAGCCGCTGAAGTGTGCTATAGTAGACTTCCTCCCCTGAGCAATAGGAGTTGGCCAGATTTGAAGAAGGCATTCTTAAACCAATACCTCTCACGCAGGGAAGGAGAGGCCCCAGTGCAACGCCTGCAAGTTTTGAGGCAGGCCCTTGGAGAGACGCTAAAAAGCTATCTCGCTAGGTTTACAGATAAAATCACATACTGCGAACAGGTTACTAACAGGGAAGCCCTTTCAGCTCTGAAAGGCGGCCTCAACATGAACACTTTGTTCTGGAGAGACGTGCGCAGCAAGAATCCTGCCACCTATGATGAACTGGTGGAAATGATGAGAGTGTGAATAGTCAGTGAGGAGATGATTGATCATCGAAATCGTGTCACGCAGTGACTCCCTCCACCTCAAAGGCAAGTAGGTCGAGGACCCGCAGCGCACCTCGTTACTCAACAGTGGACTCAAACAGGTCATGCAGTAGCTCCCATCTCCGGACAGGCACTAGCTTTCGCCACATTGAATGCAGTATCGGTATTGGCATACGAGAATGCTCCTGGCAAAGCAGGACCATCTGGAAGAGCTGATAGTAAGAAGAAGAAGAAGAAAATATTAAACAGGCCCTTGGAAGGAGCGAGGTTTTACACTTTCCACCAACTCTATGAGCATGACACTAGTGAGTGTCGAGACGCCAATCGATGCCCTGATCAAAGCAACCCACATCCTTCTAGCATGAGTGAATATACTCACAGATCCGCCTCCCCGAACAAGAGAGAGAGAGGACATAGAGAGCAATCACCTTGGAGAAGAGAATCAAGGGACTGAGGCTAGTCTAAATAGAGAGATCAGGCCCCATTCTCTGGGAGCCAAGTCATCAGGGAGATCGACACAATCATTGGGGGACCTCACATCGGTGGCAACACCAGGAACGCCCAAATGAATTACATAAGGGAAGCAAAGGACTCGCCAATGATTACCTACATTGTCAACGAGTCACAAGCGGCCGATAAGATAGCCCCAATCACCTTCTCCCAGGAAGATGCAAATGGAGTTCACCACCCCCATTGTGACGCATTGGTTGTAAGAGCCGTAGTGGCTAGAAATGAACTAAAACGCATGCTCGTCGATAATGGAAGTTCGGTGAACATACTGTTTGGCTCCACCTTCGACAAAATGTAAATTGAACATGGGTTGATCCCCATGACCGACCCACTATTCGGATTTACTGGAGACAGCATCGTCCCACGAGGGCGGATCACTCTGCCCGTCGAGATGGGTTCAGTACCCCTAGTGGCCCAACACTTCATGGAATTCTTAGTGGTAGACTACAGATCGGCTTATCATGGAGTATTGGGCAGACCCACCTTGAAAGATCTTTGGGCCGTCACTTCTATCAACTACTTGTGTATGAAATTCCCAATTGAACATGAGATTGCTACGGTCCGAGGCGACCAGATGGGCTCCAGGGTATGTTATTTGAACTCTCTGAGAAAGTCAAAGCCTCGAACTGTTAATATGATCATAATTGAAGTTGCCAATAAAGCCAGTATGGACGTGGAAATGCTCGACGCCCCTGAACAAGGGCATACCTCCAAACAGGAGGAAGACGTCAACATGGAAACAAGGACACCTTCTTGATGAGTTAGATCCCCGAATAATTGACTCTAAACCAAATGCAACCCCAATGGAAGAACTAGAGACTTTTTCCACCAACCCAGAGGACCCTAGTCAGGTCTTGCGAATAGGGAAGGCACTGCCACCTAAAGCGAAAGAGGAGATGGTAAGCTTCCTGGAAAGAAACTTGGATGTCTTCGCTTGGAAACATGAGGACATGGTGGGGATAGATCCAAGGATCAGTTGCCACCATCTTAACATCAACTCCTCCTATGCCCCTCATCGGCAGAAAAGACGTGCCCTCAACCCAGAAAGGTACAAGGCTCTCAAGGACGAAGTAGGCAAGCTTAGCCGCAGTGGTTTCATAAGAGAAGCCATCTACCCGAAGTGGATATCCAACCCGATCCTGGTGAAAAAACTCAGCGGGAAGTGGAGGGTGTGCGTAGACTTTACCAACTTGAATAAGCCCTAAAGACAGCTTCCCACTTCCAAGAATAGACCAACTTATGGATTCCACTGCTGGACATGAACTGTTGAGCTTCATGGATGCATATTCGGGGTACAATCAGATACCTATATTTCGACCTGACGAGGAAGCTACTTTATTCATCACAGACAGAGGACTCTACTGCTACAAAGTCATGCCCGTCGGATTGAAAAATGTCTGAGCCACATATCAGAGACTGGTCAACATGATGTTCGTCGAACTAATTGGCAGAACCATGGAGGTCTATATGGACGACATGCTAGTCAAAAGCCTCTAGGCAAGCGAACACGTAAGTCACCTCGACCAAACCTTTCAGATACTTAGAAAATATAAGATGAAGTTGAATCCCCTCAGGTGCACCTTTGGGGTGGCTTCGGTTAGTGCTTCGGGTATATTGTTAACCAAAGAGGAATTGAAGCCAATCCAGTAAAGATAACGACCTTGCTGGAAATGAAATCACCTCAGAAATCGAAGGAGGTCCAAAGCCTCGGTCGAATAGCTGCACTCAGTCGCTTCATCTCTAGGGTCAGTGATAAGAGCTTACCCTTCTTCAAGGTGCTTAAGTAAGGAAAGAAGTTCCAATGGACTTCTGAGTGTGAGGAAGCCTTCCAGACGCTGAAAAAGCTCCTCGAAGAGGCACCCCTTTTGTCAAAACCTCAACCAGAGGAGTCTCTGCTGCTATATTTTATAGTATCAGACGTGGCGATCAGCGCTGTTCTAGTCAGAGAAGAAAATGAGCGGCAGTTGCCAGTATACTACATCAGCAAAGCACTCCTCCCAACTGAAACACGGTACCCAGACATGGAGAAGTTGGCACTTGCCCTCATCACAGCCTCAAGGAAACTGAGGCCATACTTCCAGGCCCACTCGATCGACGTTCTTACCAATTTCTCATTGAAATAGGTGCTGCAGAGAACAGACACATTAGGACGCCTACTAAAATGGGCAATCGAGCTCAGGGAGTTCGACATATTATTTCGACCTCGACATGCCATAAAGGGCCAGGCCCTTGCAGATTTTGTGGTTGAGTTTGTCAAAGCCCCGAAAATGGAGGCAATAATGGAACCAGCCGAGCCTCCAACCTGAAAACTGTTCGTAGATGGATCCTCAGGAAAGGCAAGCTCCGGGGCAGGAATAGTCTTGGAAAGCCCAGAGGGTCACAAGATAAATTGCGCAGTAAGGTTCGGCTTCAAAGGCTCAAACAACGCTATCGAATATGAAGCCCTTCTAGTGGGCCTTAGACTGGCAAGAGAAATGCAGGTCAAAAGGCTCGTGGCTAGCAGCGATTCTCAGCTGATAGTGAATCAGGTAAGTGGAAGCTTTGCGGCCAAAGACAGCGACATGGTCGCATACTTGAAATTGGTTTTGGACCTAGTCCCCCAATTTGAAAGGTTCGAACTGATTAAAGTCCCACACCTAGAGAATACACATGTAGACGTCCTCTCAAAATTGGCCAGCAGCAAGGATTCTGAGTTATTAAAAGTTGTCCCTATTGAACACTTGGCGAAACCCTCCATTTTCGGAAGAGAAGAGGTATTTTGGATAGAAGGTACCCCATTATGTATGCAGCCCATCATCACCTATCTAAAGGATTAGACACTACCTGCTTCCAGAAGCGAGGCAAGGAAGTTGAGGAGAAGGGTTGCACACTTCGTCCTGAAAGAGGATACGCTCTACAAAAGAGGCTTCACCTCACCACTTCTACGATGTGTGGGAGGCGAAGAGGGCACATATAAACTTAGGAAAATCCATGAGAGAATCTGCGGAAATCACTCTGGAGGAGCGGCCCTGGCTCACAAGGTTCTCCATCAAGGCTACTTCTGGCCGACCCTGAAAATGGATACTTGCCAGTTTGTCCAGAAATGTGACAAGTGCCAGCGCTTGAACTTCAAAGGTAGCCTTCTCAGAACCTCTCTGTGGTAACCAGCCCCTGGCCATTCGCTAAGTGGGGCATCGACTTTATTGGTCCACTCTCTAAAGGAAGAGAAAGCGCGACCTTCGCCATTATCGCCATTG
>NW_019251023.1:0-1288 GCF_002742605.1 Olea europaea var. sylvestris
AGAAAATTAACAAAGCAAAACCGCACCAGGGGTAATTTTGTCATTTGCTGCGACGGTGTCGAAATGGGACGAAATTTGGCAGGCTGATTGGAAATGGCTCGCGAAATTGGACTCCGGGCACAGAATCGGGATCATGGGATTTTAGCCAAATTCCTTCGTTTGGGCCTCCGAATAATCTATTTTCGTATTAACTATGTCAGGTTGAAGAAGTGCGGGACAGAAAATTAACAAAGAAAAACCGCACCCGGGGCAATTTTGTCATTTTTTGGGACAGTATCGGAATTGGCCGAAATTTGGCAGGTTGTTTGGAAACGGCCAGCGAAATTAGACTGGGGTACAGGCCCAGGATCATAGGATTTTAGCCAAATTCCTTGGTTTGGGCCTCCAAATAATTAATTCCAGTATTAATTATGTCAGGCTGAAGAAGTGTTGCACAGAAAATTAACAAGGAAAAACCGTACCATGGTCAATTTTGTCATTTGTCGCGACGGTGTCGAAATGGGCCGAAATTTGGCTGGTTGATTGGAAACGGCCCGCGAAATTAGACTGGGGGCACAGACCCGGGATCACGGGATTTTAGCCAAATTCCTTCGTTTTGGCCTTCGAATAATTAATTTCCTTATTAATTATATCTGGTTGAAGAAGTGCTGGACAAAAAATTAACAAAGCAAAACCGCACCAGGGGCAATTTTCATTTTTTTTTGGGACGGTGTCGGAATTGGCCGAAATTTGGCAGGTTGATTGGAAACGGCCCTCTAAATTGGACTTTGGACAGACTCGGGATCACAAGATTTTAGCCAAAGTCCTTCGTTTGGGGCTCTGAATAATTAATTTCTATATTAATTATGTCTGGTTGAAGAAGTGATGGACATATAATTATCAAAGAAAAATCGCAACAGGGGTAATTTTGTCATTTGTCGCGACGATGTCGGAGTGGGACGAAATTTGGCAGGTTGATTGGAAATGGCCCGCGAAATTGGACTCGAGCACAGACCCGGGATCACTGGATTTTACCAAATTCCTTCGTTTGGACCTCCGAATAATTAATTTCCGTATTAATTATGTCAGGTTGAAGAAGTGCTGGACAGAAAATTAACAAAAAAAAATCACACCAGAAAGAAAAATCGCACAAGGGGCAATTTTGTCATTTGTCGTGACGGTGTCAGAATGGGCCGAAATTTGACAGGTTGATTGGAAACTGCCCGCGAAATTGGACTAGGAGCACAGACTCGGGATCACATGATTTTAGCCAAATTCCTTCGTTTGGGCCTCCGAATAATTAATTTTC
>NW_019251024.1:0-1288 GCF_002742605.1 Olea europaea var. sylvestris
TGGCGTCGGAATGGGCTGAAATTTGGCAGGTTCATTGGAAACAAAAACCGCGCTAGGGGCAATTTTGTCATTTTTCGCGACGGTGTCGGAATGGGCTGAAATTTGGCTGGTTCATTGGAAACAAAAATTGCGCCGTGGGCAATTTCGTCATTTTTCGATACGGTGTCGGAATGAGCTAAAATTTGGCAGGTTGATTGGAAACAAAAATCGCGCCGTGGGCAATTTCATCATTTTTCGCGACGGTGTCGTAATGGGCTAAAATTTGAAGGTTGATCGGAAACAAAAACCCCCGCCAGGGGCTATTTTGTGATTTTTTGCGACGGGGTCGGAATGGGCTGAAATTTGGCAGGTTTATTGGAAACTGAAATTGCGCCAGGGGAAATTTCGTCATTTCTCGCGACGGCGTCGGAATGGGCTGAAATTTGGCAGGTTCATTGGGAACAAAAATTGCGCCAAGGGCAATTTTGTCATTTTTCGATACGGTGTCGGAATGTGCTGAAATTTGGCAGGTTGATTGGAAACGAAAATCGCGCCAGGGACAATTTCGTCATTTTTCGCGACGGCATCGGAATGGGCTGAAATTTGGCAAGTTGATTGGAAACAAAAACCGCGCTAGGGACAATTTCATCATTTTTCGCGACAGGGTCGCAATGGGTTGAAATTTAGCAGGTTTATTGGAAACAAAAATTGCGCCGGGGGCAATTTCATCATTTTTCGCGACGATGTCGGAATGGGCTAAAATTTGGCAGGTTGATTGGAAATGAAAATCGCGCCGTGGGCTATTTCGTCAATTTTTGCGACAGTTTCGGAATGGGCTCAAATTTCACAAGTTGATCGGAAACAAAAACCCGCGCTAGGGGTAATTTCGTCATTTTTCACGACGGTGCCGGAATGGGCTAAAATTTGGCAGATTAATTGGAAACAAAAATCGCGCCGGGTGTAAAATTCGTCATTTTTCGTGATGGTGTCGGAATGGGCTGAAATTTGGCAGGTTGATCAGAAACAAAAATCGCGCTAGGGGCATTTTCGTCATTTTTCGCGACGATTTTGGAATTGGCTGAAATTTGGCAGGTTGATTGGAAACAAAAATCGCTCCGGAGGCTATTTCGTCATTTTTCTCAACGGTGTCGGAATGGGCATGAATTTGACCGGTTGATTGGAAACAAAAACCCGCGCCACGGGCAATTTCGTCATATTTCGAGACAGTGTCGGAATGGGCTGAAATTTGGCCGGTTTATTGGAAACTAAAATTGCGCCAGGAGCAATTTCGTCATT
This sequence comes from Olea europaea var. sylvestris, assembly GCF_002742605.1. Lineage (NCBI taxonomy): Eukaryota > Viridiplantae > Streptophyta > Magnoliopsida > Lamiales > Oleaceae > Olea > Olea europaea. Next base: position 1,276 of record NW_019251024.1, read on the forward strand.
TTTCCCGACGTTG
>NW_019251025.1:0-1288 GCF_002742605.1 Olea europaea var. sylvestris
AAAAAAAAAAAAAAAAAAAAAAAAAAAAAAAAAAAAGACAATTTATAAAACAAAAACAAAAAGTCAATGAAAACAAAAACACAAAACTATGCAAACTTAGCAAACAATATCTCGATTCCCAAATGCAAAATCCAAATTTAACAAACAATTTTCATATATGTTTAATATTTGTTTAGTGGGTGTAGGGCTATTGGGTTAGGTTAGTTGGACTTAGCAGATCGGTAATGGACCAGAATTTTGGATTGGATAGAATCATACAAAGAATAATAGAAAGTCTAATTGTCCAATTAATTTTTTTAACGGGTAATCGGTTTGAGGCGGGACGACGACGAAAATATCATACCTGTACCCGCTCCGAATCGGGGCATTAAAATCAAATATTATATCCACCCCATTGCTCTATCGATTCGATTTTTTCTCCCCATTTTGTTCGGTTAACCGAGGTTTCAATTTTGATAGTTCGAATTGTCATCCCTACAACTTTACCTTAGATGAGAACCACTTGTTCCTATTTATAGGTTGGAAGATCATGTCACTTACCAGTCTAGCATCACTTCAGCTATGGTGCTGGCCTAGGAGTGTCTGCCATCACATAAGTCTTGGATCTCTAATTTGTGGTTAGAATTGCCAAGTAGGTCATCATGATGCATGTGTTGCAATTATGATACCAGGCAATAATGATATGATGCTAGGTAATTAATGTTCAATTGTAATTGGTTGAAAATTAAGCGTTGATGTCATGATCATCACATGTCATAGCAGGAATGGTTGATGGTAAAATGGGGACAATGTTCCAGTAATTATGAAACTTGATGTCTTCGTAAATTACAACGATTAATGGGTTGAAAATTAAGCGCTGATGTCATGGTCATCACATGTCATGGCAGGAATGGTTGATGGTAAGATGGGGACAATGTTCCAGTAATTATGAAACGTGATGTCTTCGTAAATTACAACGATTAATGTCCGATTCAATCTCAAGTTTTTTACGTCCAATCTTAAGGTTAGTATAGAATCAAAAGTCTGAACTATTTATTTAATGACGTGTGAGGTCAAATTTCAACCTACATTATTATCAATTAATATAGCAAACATTTACACATTTTGTGTAAATTTATGGGAATGTTTTGCTCCCATTTGAGGACAAGTGACCTTACACGTAAACTCAGAAGAAGATTAATCTTTAGCCCAAGTTTTTGAAAAATGCCACAATTTGATTGTAAACTGTATCCTTAGCCGTTACCCCCATAATGAAGTCCGCATGCGCAAAATTCTTGATGAACTGTAC
>NW_019251026.1:0-1288 GCF_002742605.1 Olea europaea var. sylvestris
AATTGCCCCGGCGCGATTTTTGTTTCCGATCAAAATGTCAAATTTTAACCAATTCCGACACCGTCGCGAAAAATGGCGAAATTCCCCCCGGCGCGATTTTTGTTTCCGATCAAATCGTCAAATTTGAGCGAATTTCGACAACGTCGCGAAAAAAGACAAAATTGGCCCGGCGCGATTTTTGTTTCCGATCAAAATGTCAAATTTTAGACCATTCCGACACCGTCGCGAAAAATGACGAAATTGCCCCGGGCGCGGTTTTTGTTTCCGATCAAACTGACAAATTTGAGCCCATTTCGACACCGTCGCGAAAATGACGAAATTGCACCCGGCGCGATTTTTGTTTCCGATCAAAATGTCAAATTTGAGCCCATTCCGACACCGTCGTGAAAAATGACGAAATTGCCCCCGGCGCGATTTTTGTTTCCGATCAAAATGTGAGATTTTAGCCCATTCCGACACCGTCGCGAAAAATGACGAAATTGCCCTTGCGCGATTTTTGTTTCCGATCAAAATGTCAAATTTTAACCAATTCCGACACCGTCGCGAAAAATGACGAAATTCCCCCCGGCGCGATTTTTGTTTCCGATCAAATCGTCAAATTTGAGCGAATTTCGACAACGTCGCGAAAAAAGACAAAATTGGCCCGGCGCGATTTTTGTTTCCGATCAAAATGTCAAATTTTAGACCATTCCGACACCGTCGCGAAAAATGACGAAATTGCCCCGGGCGCGGTTTTTGTTTCCGATCAAACTGACAAATTTGAGCCCATTTCGACACCGTCGCGAAAATGACGAAATTGCACCCGGCGCGATTTTTGTTTCCGATCAAAATGTCAAATTTGAGCCCATTCCGACACCGTCGTGAAAAATGACGAAATTGCCCCCGGCGCGATTTTTGTTTCCGATCAAACTGTCAAATTTGAGTCCATTTCGGCACTTTCGTAAAAAATGACGAAATTGCCCCCGGCGCGATTTTTGTTTCCGATCAAATTGTCAAATTTGAGCGAATTTCGACACCGTCGCGAAAAATGACAAAATTGCCCCGGCGCGATTTTTGTTTCCGATCAAAATGTCAAATTTTAGATCATTCCGACACCGTCGCGAAAAATGACGAAATAGCCCCGGGCGCGGTTTTTGTTTTCGATCAAACTGACAAATTCGAGCCCATTTCGACACCGTCGCGAAAAATGACGAAATTGCCCCTGACGCGGTTTTTGTTTCTGATCAAAATGTCAAATTTTAACCAATTCCGACACCGTCGCGAAAAATGACGAAATTGCCCCCGGCGC
>NW_019251027.1:0-1288 GCF_002742605.1 Olea europaea var. sylvestris
CCCCCGTTGCAGTTTTTGTTTCCGATCAACCTATCAAATTTTAGCCAATTTCGACACAGTCGAGAAAAATCACGAAATTGCCCACAGCGCGGTTTTTGTTCCAGATCAACCTGTCAAATTTGAGCCAATTCCGACGCAGTCGCGAAAAATGACGAAATTACCCCCGGCGTGGCTTTTGTTTCCGATCAACCGGTCAAATTTTAGCCAATTCCGACACAGTCGGAAAAAATGACGAAATTGCCCCCGGCGCGATTTTTGTTTTCGATTAATCTATCAAATTTTAGCCAATTCCGGTAGTCGAGAAAAATGACGAAATTGCCCCCGGCTCGATTTTTGTTTCCGATCAACCTGTAAAATTTGAGCCAATTCAGACGCAGTCGCGAAAAATGACGAAATTGCCCCGGGCGCGGTTTTTGTTTCGGGTCAACCTGTGAAATTTTAGCCAATTCCAACACAGTCGAGAAAAATGATGAAATAGCCCCCGGCGCGGTTTTTATTCCCGATCCACCTGTCAAATTTTAGCCAATTCCGACACAGTCGAGAAAAATGACGAAATTGCCCCCGGCGCGGTTTCTGTTTCCGATCAACTTGTCAAATTTGAGCGAATTCCGACGCAATCGCGAAAAATGACGAAATTGCCGTCGGCGCGGTTTTTGTTTCCGATCAACCGGTCAAATTTTAGCTAATTCCGACACAGTCGGAAAAAATGATGAAATTGCCCCCTGAGCGATTTTTGTTTCCGATCAATCTGTCAAATTTTAGCCAATTCCGACACAGTCGAGAAAAATGACGAAATTGCCCCCGGCGAGATTTTTGTTTCCGATCAACCGGTAAAATTTGAGCCAATTCCGACGCAGTCGCGAAAAATGACGAAATTGCCCCGGGCGCGGTTTTTGTTTCCGGTGAACCTGTCAAATTTTATCTAATTCCGACACAGTCGAGAAAAATGACGAAATTGCCCCCGTCGCGATTTTTGTTCCCGATCAATCTGTCAAATTTTAGCCAACTCCGGCACAGTCGCGAAAATTGACGAAATTGCCCCCGTCGCGATTTTTGTTCCCGATCAACTTGTCAAATTTTAGACAATTCCGACACAGTCTAGAAAAATGACGAAATTGCCCCCGGCGCAGTTTCTGTTTCCGATCAAACTATCAGATTTTAGCCAATTCCGACACAGTCGAGAAAAATGACGAAATTGCCCCCTGCGAAGTTTTTGTTCCTGATCAACCTGTCACATTTTAACCAAATCCGAGACAGTCGTGAAAAATTTCGAAGTTGCCCCCAGCGC
>NW_019251028.1:0-1288 GCF_002742605.1 Olea europaea var. sylvestris
ACGGGAATTTATCGCCAAATCCTAGTACCTCTAGTCGGCAGACTAAGTAAAAACCCGAAAGGACTAACGGAGCTTCAAAGAATGGGAATTGGCCTAATAATTGGAATGCTAGCAATGGTTGCAGCAGGGATTACTGAAATAGAACGACGCAAGAGGGTAATATTGCATAATGACTCTAGCTCTTTGAGCATATTCTGGCAAATCCCACAATACGTTCTTGTTGGTGTGTCCGAGGTTTTCATGTATGTAGGGCAGCTGGAATTCTTTAATGGGCAGGCACCCGATGGTATAAAGAGCTTCGGCAGTTCCCTCTGCATGGCGTCGATTTCCCTTGGCAATTTTGTTAGTAGCTTGCTTGTAAACGTCGTAATGGAAATTACAACAAGAGGCGGCAACCCAGGATGGATTCCTAATGATTTGAACACTGGACATATGGAAAGATTTTACTTTCTCATTGCTGCATTAACAACTGTAGATTTTGTAATTTACGTGTTCTGCGCTAAATGGTACAAATGCATCAATCTTGAGATCGAGACTTCAAATTTCAACGATGGATTAGAGCTGGACGAACAAATACTCAATAGAGTTTAATGTCTAGGCTATCCAAACAACTGATGCTTCAACCACACATTTCATCTTCATTTTGCTTATTTTCTTCTTCTGCTTCCCCTTTTTTTTATTGTTAATTATAGTTTTATAACTTTCTTAAGATGGAAGATGAAATTATATTATGAAATTTTCTAGAATGTCGACTCTACAATTCTTACAATTGCCTAAAACATTTTATGTACATCGACACGTTTCTACTCATTTACTTCGTGTTTTATTTTCAAGAGCAGACTATTCTAAGAATATGCAAGCAAGTTAGAGGGAGATGTGACAAGGTAAGTGATACTTAAAAAGGTCGAGTACTAAGTACACACGATGACTTAATTTTAATTAGTACGTAAGTGAATCAGCTCTATAGTGTTGAAATGGATCTCACGTCCAAAAGATAAGCTATGATTGCCGATTGTGGCTCTTCTCATCCTAAACAAAGTGGTATCATGAATCTAATAAATTAGTAAAGATTCCTAGATAAAGTACCATTGAGTAAAATTTATATTCCAACAAATTCTTTTTTGATGACAATTTTCTAGTCCCCAGTCGTTTATCAAATATAGCTAAGATCATTAGAAATCGGTTTTTAAGTTGTCTAGTTATATCATATACTTAATTGAATGCATTATCCATGTGAAATAAATTGAAATTCATTTGTTAAAAAAAGGGGGGGGGGGGGGGGGGGGGG
>NW_019251029.1:0-1288 GCF_002742605.1 Olea europaea var. sylvestris
AACAAACCTGACGTTATCATGAAATGAAAACCCACTTTCCATTGGTTCGATTCCAATCGAATTAGACTAGCCATTCACCAAAAACAAACAAACCTAAAGTTATCACGAAATCAAAAACCACTTTTCATTGGCTCGGTTCCAATCGAATTGGACTAGCAATTTTTCGAAAACGATCAAACCCGATGTTATCATGAAATCGAAATCCACTTTTCATTGGCTCGATTCCAATCGAATTAGACTAGCAATTCGTCGAAAATGATCAAACCCGAAGTTATCATGAAATCAAAAGCCACTTTTCATTGGCTAATTCCAATCGAATTAGACTGGTAATTCACCAAAAATGAACAAACCCGAAGTTATCATGAAATCAAAAACTACTTTTTATTGGCTCGATTCCAATCGAATTGGACTAGCAATTTTTCGAAAACGATCAAACCCGAAGTTATCATGAAATTGAAAGGTACTTTTCATTGGATCGATTCTAATCGAATTATATTAGCAATTCATTGAAAATGTTCAAACTCGAAGTTATCATGAAATCGAAAGCCACATTTCATTGGCTCGATTCCAATCGAATTAGAAGAGCAATTCGCCAAAAACGATCAATCCCGAAGTTATCGTGAAATCGAGAACAACTTTTCATTGGCTCGATTCAATCGAATAAGTCTAGCAATTAGCCAAAAACGAATAAACCCAAAATTATCATGAAATCAAAAACCACTTTTCATTGGCTCGATTCCAATCGAATTAGACCCGCAATTTTCCAAAGACGAACAAACCCGATGTTATCATGAAATCGAAAGACACTTTTCTTTGGCTTGATTCTAATCGAATTAGACTAGCAATTCGCCAAAAATGAACAATCCCGAAGTTATCATGAAATCAAAACCACTTTTCATTGGCTCGATTCCAATCGAATTACACTAGCAATTCGTCGAAAACGATCAAACCCGAAGTTATCATGAAATCAAAAACCACTTTTCATTGGCTCAATTCCCAGCAAATTAGACTAGCAATTTGCTAAAAACGAACAAACCCGATGCCATAATGAAATCAAAAACTACTTTTCATTGGCTCGATTCCAATCGAATTAGACTAGCGATTTGCCAAAGACGAACAAACTCGACGTTATCTTGAAATCGAAAGCCACTTTTCGTTGGCTCGATTCTAATCGAATTAGACTAGCGAATTCGCCAAAAATGAATGAACCCGAAGTTATCATGAAATCTAAACAACTTTTCAATGGCTCGATTCCAATCGAATTAGACTAGCAATTTGCCAAAAATGA
>NW_019251030.1:0-1288 GCF_002742605.1 Olea europaea var. sylvestris
GACCACGGAAATTAGTCATTTTAAATAAAAGTGTACAAAGCTATGTCCCTCAAAAGCATAGTACCAATATTAGCCCTCGTTTGGCCTCCATTAATTTCTATTCCATTACATTTTATTTTTCTCTCTCCTATTTTCAATCACACAATCCTCTATAAAATAATTTTACGCATAAATCAGAAATTTTTTCTTCTTCCGCTCATTTTTCAAAAAAAAATTACTCCACCCATTTTCATTTCCGCATTTATATTTGTATGTCTGTCTAAGTTTAATAAGTGAATTAATTTTAAGTAAATTTTCCAAGTATGTTAGCATATATTTATTGTAAGTTTTGGCTAACCCTTGTTGGTAGTAAAATCAACAAATCCTCTTACCCAACTGTGTTTTTCTCCTCCTAAACTCACTAGTTTCGACACTCAAACTTTGAATAAGAAGGAAAATATTTGAATTTCATATCTTTCTTCTCTCGGGTGGGGATATTTATTGATTTTTCCCGAAGGATTTAGGATAATTTTGTTATTTTGGGAGATGTGACAGTCGGTAGCCTTTTATTGACCAACTCATAACTGATTTTGTTGTCACGTTTTGTTAACGTATATGTCTTGTACTAGCCTTGAAGTCATGCGTTAAGCATTTTCCTTGCATTCTAATAGTAGTTCTTTGCAAGCTTAGATGGGGATATGCTCGTCTTACTTGACGCAAGCCATTTGAAACTCCTTTGCATATGGCTTTCGCTTTGCCAGTGTCGGGCGAGGTTCATGGAATATATTTTTACATTCGTATTAACCATTTAATCATTTTTTGAAGAAGCTTTAAAATAAATAATATTACCATCCAACACGTTTAAGCGAGCAATTTGAATCATCTAAACTACAAAAGAGCAATCAAGAATACAATCCACCATTTTCATTTTGTGAAGGCACATTAGAGTATCTCCAATCGTGGTGTAAAATAGATCTAAATTATAATTTAAGTATTCAAAGTGGTGACAAACCTCTCCAATGGTGAGATGCAAAGGAAATGCAAATCGCATTTTTCGATAAAAAATGTAAAAGAAAAGTATAAATTTACATATTTTTTTTCATCCACGAGAGGTAAAAAGTGGATTATATCTTTTTATTGGAGCAAAATTTGAAATTGGATTCACTGAAACCACACACCAATTAGATATTAAGTTAACCACCATGTAAGATCTTGCTTTGTTAATCTCAACAAAATTAAACTACTGACTTTTGAAAATAATGACTAACCTAGGATTAGAATAGGTATGAAATTATCGAACAACATGTAA
>NW_019251031.1:0-1288 GCF_002742605.1 Olea europaea var. sylvestris
ATTTGGCTACTTCCATTCCCAAGAAATATCTCATCTATCCCAGATCTTTTCCTTCTAACTCTGTTGCTAGGCTTTTCTTAAGCTTCTCTATTTCCATTATATTATCTCCGGTTTGTATTATGGCTTTAACATATACAATCAGGTGTGCTTTCGTTCTAGCTTTTGATAGTTGATAGAACATCGTATGATCTGACTGTCATTGTTGATATCCTTAACTTTATAATACTCTTTTAGATCTGTCAAACCTTGCTCTTGATGACTGCTTAAGATGGTACAAAGATTTTTTAAGTCTATACACTTTGTTTTCTTCATTCCTATTACAGAAACTTGGAGGTAACGTCATGAAGACGTTTCTTTCTAATTCCCTTTAGCTTTGTATTTCACATTAATGACCTATTTGCAACTAACACGTCTTTTCCCTCTTGATTACTCTAACACATCCCAAATTTTGTTTTTCTCCGGCGCTTGCATTTCTCCTAGAATTGCACCTATCCATTTTGGAGTAGTCATGGATTCTTAAATATCCCTTGAAATTTCTGTATTGTAAAGGCTAGAAAAAAAGGTGCCAAACCCTACAGATAGAGCATTACAGAAAATGAATTTTGAGATAGGGCGAAGAGTACATAACCGTGGTTATTTCCTAAGGGCAATATGTAAGTCATTATCCGAGGACTCAATTTTGTCTGAAACAGAAAGAGTCTCATGGATATTTGGAGTTATCATCGGTTCTAACTCTTTTGATGCCTCAAGTGTGAGGTTCTCCCTATACATTTGCTTTAGCTTCCTTGAGTAAAACTAATATCTCACTGTCAACTTGTTATCCTGCATCTCTCCTTTAGTTTAAGTTTCCTTCTATAAATGACATGTCAAGATGAGGAGTGGATGAAAGGGTGTTTATGACAGGTTCAGTGGGCGAGAGATCAAAGTCGAAGAATTGATCTTTACTTGGGAATCGACCTCCAATTCTCCCCTTGAAGAGAGGATTTTTGAAGTGGACGGGGATAACAAACACCTTTCTTGTGGACAGATCATAACATTTGTAGCCCTTTAGGGCATGTAAGTACATGGTGATGAGGGTGTACATGGATGAATGCAGTACAACTGAATATTCGGAGGGATACATTTGAATCAAAACCAGAATTAGGAAAGGATCCTTGGAATTTTTGAAGAGGTGATTTGAATGAGAAAATAAAACTTGCATTCTATTTTATAAGATAAGTCGAGGTTAAGATGGGATCTACCTAGAATAGTTTGGACATATTTGTGGTAAACATCAATGCACAGGCAA
>NW_019251032.1:0-1288 GCF_002742605.1 Olea europaea var. sylvestris
ATCAGCTCCCTTATAGAGAGAAAAACTAGTGGTTTTCCTTGTGTATTTGGCCTCCTCTTTGTGCTTTCTTCCATTGCCTTTCTCATGCCTTTGTGGCCTACAAATCAACACTGTCATATTGTCCTTTATGGGTGAGATTGAGAAACAAATGTGGTGAGGGTTGGAATTGTTTGAATTGATTGTTTGATAGAGAAATGTTATGTGAAACTGAGCCTCATGAATACCTTTTAGAAGATGTTTGGAGTGAGCTTCCACGATAATGCTATTCCAATTTTTTACACACAGCCATCGTCCAGGCCATACTAGTATATCATCTTTAACCACTTTGTTTATCTTCATTGACAATCAGAAATTTGTCTTTGACAGAATCATGGTTGGCCAAAGACAACCAAAAAACAAAAATATGACAAATCTATAAAGAAATAAAAAGAAACATAAGATCAAATACAAAGCAAAAGAAGTATATAAAATCAATAATGTTACAAACAAATGGAATTCAACTTATATCTTTTCAATTTGAGTTTAGTAAATTAAATTGCATATCAATGGCCCCTTTCAAGACCCTTATCCACAATTTTTCAACCCTAATCGACCAAATCAGGGTTACAACTAAAAAGCATAGAAAGTTGAAAACTTATCAAAATTGAAAAACTCTTTTTCTTGGATTGTATAGACTAGAATGGAAGGGAAAAGGACTTGGGTATTGAATAGCTCCCTGTTGTTGAACAATTGAATGGTCAATTGAGCGGGGAAAGGAGAAAAGAAATCAAACTATCAGACAAAGAGAGAAAAGGAAAGGTCACGAGAAAGAGAGAAAAAGAAACGAAAATACAAACAAGAAAAGGAAAAGAAAGGAAAAAGAAAAGAAGGAAAGAAGAAATTTTGGAATGCATTCCATAAACATCCTCTTTTTTATCCATTTTTTTACAACGTGTATAAATGCATGTCGTAAAAAGCCATATTTTATCAAAAATTTTACGGCATGTACATGTGCATGCCGTAAATATCCGTTTTTATCTTACATGTTCATGGCGTGTAACATGTTTTCCGCTAAAAAATTTTACGGCACATGCTTGAGAATTGCGTCGTAAACATTTAGCCTTTACGGCGTACCTAAACTATATGCCATAAATACTTTAAGTAATTGAATTATTATGGCACACATTTAATGCATGCCGTAAAAATTCTGTTTTTACTACTTGCTTTATATTCACGTCATAAATGAATGACATAAAAAGTTACTTTTGTTATAGTGATTATGTCATTACTTGAATTCAATTGTTAAAAA
>NW_019251033.1:0-52412 GCF_002742605.1 Olea europaea var. sylvestris
TCAATTCTTCGTACGCCGACAATCCAAGCGTTCCAAATATGCAATTGCTCATTCTTTTGAAAAATGGCCTAAATCCCTCATACGCCATGACGAAGTGGTGAGTTCAATCCAAAACGGTCGCTACATTTTCAAAAAGTTCTTACGGGCCCAAAGCGGACACCGTGTGCAAAAGTTACGCTCAATTCTTCGTATATCGACAATCCAAGCATTCCAAATATGCAAGTGCACATTCTTTCGAAAAATGGCTGAAATCCCGCATACATCACGATGAAGCGGTGAGTTCAATCCAAAATGGTCGCTACATTTCGAAAAAGTACTTATGGGCATAAAACGGACACCGTGTGCGAAAGTTATGCTCAATTTTTCTTACGCCGACAATCCAAGCGTTCCAAATATGCAAGTTCTCATTCTTTCTAAAAATGGCTGAAATCCCACATATGTCACGACGAAGTGTTGAGTTCAATCCAAAACGATCGCTACATTTCCAAAAAGTTTTTATGGGCCCAAAAGCGGACACCGTGTGCAAAAGTTACGCTCAATTCTTCGTCCGCCGACTCTCCAAGTCTTCTAAGTATACAAGCGCTCATTCTTTCGAAGAATGGCCAAAATCCCTCGTACGTCACTACGAAGTTGTGAGTGCATTCCAAAATGGCCGCTACATTTCCAAAAAGTACTTATGGGCCCAAAACGGACACCGTGTGCAAAAGTTACTCTCAATTCTTCGTACGCCGACAATCCAAGCGTTCCAAATGTGTAATTGCTCATTCTTTCGAAAAATGGCCAAAATGCCTCTTACGTCACGACGAAGTGGTGAGTTCAATCCAAAATGGTCGCTACATTTCCAAAAAGTTCTTATGGGCCCAATGCGGGCACCGTGTGCAAAAGTTACGCTCAATTCTTCGTCCGTCGATTCTCCAACTGTTCTAAATATACAAGCGCTCATTCTTTCGATGAATGGCAAAAATCCCTCCCACGTCACGACGAAGTGGTGAGTTCAATCCAAAACTATCGCTACATTTCCAAAAAGTACTTATGGGCCCAAAACGGACAACGTGTGCAAAAGTTACGCTCAATTATTCGTACGCCGACAATCCAGGCATTCCAAATATGCAACTGCTCATTCTTTCGAAAAATGACCGAAATCCCTCATACGTCACGACGAAGTGGTAAGTTCAATCCAAAACGGTCGCTACATTTCCAAAAAGTACTTATGCGCCCAAAACGGACACCGTGTGCAAAAGTTACGCTCAATTCTTCGTACGCCGACAATCCAAGCGTTCCAAATATCCAAGTGCTCATTCTTTCGAAAAATGACCGAAATCCCTCATACGTCACGACGAAGTGGTAAGTTCAATCCAAAACGGTCGCTACATTTCCAAAAAGTTCTTATGGGCCAAAAGCGGACACCGTGTGCAAAAGTTATGCTCAATTCTTCGTCCGCCGACTCTCCAAGCGTTCTAACTATACAAGCGCTCATTCTTTTGAAGAATGGCCAAAATCCCTCGTACGTCACGACGAATTTGTGTGTTCAATCCAAAAAGGTCGCTACATTTCCAAAAAGTACTTAGGGGCCCAAAACAGACACCGTGTGCAAATGTTACGCTCAATTCTTCGTACGCCGACAATCCAAGCATTCCAAATACGTAATTGCTCATTCTTTCGAAAAATGGCCAAAATTCCTCATACGTCATGATGAAGTGGTGAGTTCAATCCAAAATGGTCGCTACATTTCCAAAAAGTTCTTATGGGCCCAAAGCGGACACCGTGTGCAAAAGTTACGCTCAATTCTTGGTATATCGACAATCCAAGCATTCCAAATATGCAAGTGCACATTCTTTCGAAAAATGGCTGAAATCTCGCATGCATCACGATGAAGTGGTGAGTTCAATCCAAAATGGTCGCTACATTTCGAAAAAGTACTTATGGGCCTAAAACGGACACCGTGTGCGAAAGTTATGCTCAATTTTTCTTACGCCGACAAACCAAGCGTTCCAAATATGCAAGTGCTCATTCTTTCGAAAAATGGCCAAAATCCTTCATATGTCACGACGAAGTAGTGAGTTCAATCCAAAACGGTCGCTACATTTCCAAAAAGTACTTATGGGCCCAATACGAACACCGTATACAAAAGTTACGCTCAATTCTTCGTACGTCGACAATCCAAGCGTTCCAAATATGCAAGTGCTCATTCTTTCGTAAAATGGCTAAAATCTCGCATACGTCACGACGAAGTGGTGAGTTCGATCCAAAACGTTCGCCACATTTCCAAAAAGTACTTATGGGCCCAAAATGGACACCGTGTGCAAAAGTTACGCTCAATTCTTCGTACGTCGACAATCCAAGCGTTCCAAATATGCAAGTGCTCATTCTTTCGAAAAATGGCGGAAATCCCGCATACGTTACGACGAATTGGTGAGTTCAATCCAAAACGGTCGCTACATTTCCAAAAAGTTCCTATGGGCCCAAAGCGGACACCGTGTGCAAAAGTTACGCTCAATTCTTCGTCCGCTGACTCTCCAAGTGTTCTAAATATACAAGCGCTCATTCTTTCGATGAATGGTCAAAATCCCTCCCACGTCATGATGAAGTTGTGAGTTCAATCCAAAACGGTCGCTACATTTCCAAAAAGTACTTATGGGCCCAAAACGGACACCGTTTGCAAAAGCTACGCTCAATTCTTCATACGTCGACAATCCAAGCATTCCAAATATACAAGTGCTCATTCTTTCGAAAAATGGCAGAAATCCCGCATACGTCACGACGAATTGGTGAGTTCAATCCAAAACGGTCGCTACATTTCCAAAAAGTTCTTATGGGCCCAATGCGGGAACCGCGTGCAAAAGTTACGCTCAATTCTTCGTCCGCCAATTCTCCAACTGTTCTAAATATACAAGCGCTCATTCTTTCGATGAATGGCCAAAATCCCTCCCACGTCACGACGAAGTTGAGAGTTCAATCCAAAACGGTTGCTACATTTCCAAAAAGTACTTATGCGCCCAAAACGGACAACGTGTGCAAAAGTTACGCTCAATTATTCGTACGCCGACAATCCAGGCATTCCAAATATGCAACTGCTCATTCTTTCGAAAAATGGCCGAAATCCCTCATACATCACGATGAAGTGGTGAGTTCAATCCAAAACAGTCGCTACATTTCCAAAAAGTTCTTATGGGCCCCAAGCGGACACCGTGTGCAAAAGTTACGCTCAATTCTTCGTCCGCCGACTCTCCAAGCGTTCTAAGTATACAAGCACTCATTCTTTCGAAGAATGGCCAAAATCCATCGTACGTCACGACAAAGTGGTGAGTTCAATCAAAAACGGTCGCTACATTTCCAAAAAGTACTTATGGACCCAAAACGGACACCGTGTGCAAAAGTTACGCTCAATTCTTCGTACTCCGACAATCCAAGCGTTCCAAATATGCAATTGCTCATTCTTTCGAAAAATGGCCGAAATCCCTCATACGTCACGACGAAGTGGTGAGTTCAATCCAAAACGGTCGCTACATTTCCAAAAAGTTCTTATGGGCCAAAAGCCGACACCGTGTGCAACAGTTATGCTCAATTCTTCGTCCGCCGACTCTCCAAGCGTTCTAACTATACAAGCGCTCATTCTTTTGAAGAATGGCCAAAATCCCTCGTACATCACGACGAAGTTGTGTGTTCAATCAAAAAAGGTCGCTACATTTCCAAAAAGTACTTATGGTCCCAAAACGGAAACCGTGTGCAAAAGTTACTCTCAATTCTTCGTACGCCGACAATCCAAGCGTTCCAAATATGCAAGTGCTCATTCTTTCGAAAAATGGCCGAAATCCTTCATATGTCACGACGAAGTAGTGAGTTCAATCCAAAACGGTCGCTACATTTCCAAAAAGTACTTATGGGCCCAATACGAACACCGTATGCAAAAGTTACGCTCAATTCTTCGTACGTCGACAATCCAAGCGTTCCAAATATGCAAGTGCTCATTCTTTCATAAAATGGCTAATATCTCGCATACGTCACGACGAAGTGGTGAGTTCGATCCAAAACGTTCGCCACATTTCCATAAAGTACTTATGGGCCCAAAGTGGACACCGTTTGCAAAAGTTACGCTCAATTCTTCGTCCGCCGACTCTCCAAGCGTTCTAGATATACAAGCGCTCATTCTTTCGAAAAATGGCCAAAATCCGTCCTACATCACGACGAAGTAGTGAGTTCAATCCAGAACGGTCGCTACATTTCCAAAAAGTACTTATGGGCCCAAAACGGACACCGTGCGCAAAGGTTACTCTCAATTCTTCGTACGACGACAATCTAAGCGTTCCAAATATACAAGTGCTCATTCTTTCGAAAAATGGCCGAAATTCTTCATACGTCATGACGAAAGGTGGGTTCAATCCAAAACGGTCGCTACATTTCTAAAAAGTTATTATGGGCCTAAAGCGGACACCGTGTGCAAAAGCTATGCTCAATTCTTCGTCCGCCGACTCTCCAAGCGTTCTAAGTATACAAGGGCTAATTCTTTCGAAGAATGGCCAAAATCCCTCCTACGTCACGACGAAGTGGTGAGTTCAATCCAAAACGGTCGCTAAATTTCCAAAAAGTACTTATGGGGCCAAAACGGACACCGTGTGCAAAAGTTACGCTCTATTTTTCGTACGCCGACAATCCAAGCGTTCCAAATATGCAAGTACTCATTCTTTCGAAAAATTGCCGAAATCCTTCATATGTCACGATGAAGTAGTGAGTTCAATCCAAAATGGTCGCTACATTGCCAAAAAGTACTTATGGGCCCAAAACGGACACCGTGTGCAAAAGTTATGCTCAATTCTTCGTACGTCGACAATCCAAGCGTTCCAAATATACAAGTGCAAATTCTTTCGAAAAATGATAGAAATCCCGCATACGTCACGACGAATTGGTGAGTTCAATCCAAAACGGTCGCTACATTTCCAAAAAGTTCTTATGGGCCCAAAGCGGACACCGTGTGCAAAAGTTACGCTCAATTCTTCGTCCGCCGACTCTCCAAGTGTTCTAAATATACAAGCGCTCATTCTTTCGATGAATGGTCAAAATCCCTCCCACGTCACGACGAAGTTGTGAGTTCAATCCAAAACGGTCGCTACATTTCCAAAAAGTACTTATGGGCCCAAAACGGACACCGTGTGCAAAAGTTACGCTCAATTCTTCGTACGTCGACAATCCAAACGTTCCAAATATGCAAGTGCTCATTCTTTCGAAAAATGGCAGAAATCCCGCATACGTCACGACGAATTGGTGAGTTCAATCCAAAACGGTCGCTCCATTTCCAAAAAGTTCTTATGGGCCCAATGCGGGCAACGTGTGCAAAAGTTACGCTCAATTCTTCATCCGTCGATTCTCCAATTGTTCTAAATATACAAGCGCTCATTCTTTCGATGAATGGCCAAAATCCCTCCCACGTCACGACGAAGTTGTGAGTTCAATCCAAAACGGTCGCTACATTTCCAAAAAGTACTTATGGGCCCAAAACGGACACCGTGTGCAAAAGATACGCTCAATTCTATGTACGCCGACAATCCAAGCGTTCCAAATATGCAATTGCTCATTCTTTCGAAAAATGACCAAAATCCCTCATACGTCACGACGAAGTGGTGAGTTCAATCCAAAACGGTCGCTACATTTCCAAAAAGTTCTTATGGGCCCAAAGCGGACACCGTGTGCAAAAGTTACGCCCAATTCTTTGTACGCCGACAATCCAAGCGTTCCAAATATGCAATTGCTCATTCTTTCGAAAAATGGCAGAAATCCCGCATACGTCACGACGAATTGGTGAGTTCAATCCAAAACGGTCGCTCCATTTCCAAAAAGTTCTTATGGGCCCAATGCGGGCACCGTGTGCAAAAGTTACGCTCAATTCTTCGTCCGTCGATTCTCCAATTGTTCTAAATATACAAGCGCTCATTCTTTCGATGAATGGCCAAAATCCCTCCCACGTCACGACGAAGTTGTGAGTTCAATCCAAAACGGTCGCTACATTTCAAAAAAGTACTTATGGGCCCAAAACGGACACCGTGTGCAAAAGATACGCTCAATTCTATGTACGCCGACAATCCAAGCGTTCCAAATATGCAATTGCTCATTCTTTCGAAAAATGACCAAAATCCCTCATACGTCACGACGAAGTGGTGAGTTCGATCCAAAACGGTCGCTACATTTCCAAAATGTACTTATGGGCCCAAAGCGGACACCGTGTGCAAAAGTTACGCTCAATTCTTCGTCCGTCGATTCTCCAATTGTTCTAAATATACAAGCGCTCATTCTTTCGATGAATGGCCAAAACCCCTCCCACGTCACGACGAAGTTGTGAGTTCAATCCAAAACGGTCGCTACATTTCCAAAAAGTTCTTATGGGCCCAAAGCGGACACCGTGTGCAAAAGTTATGCTCAATTCTTCATCCGTCGACTCTCCAAGCTTTCTAAGTATACAAGCACTCATTCTTTTGAAGAATGGTCAAAATCCCTCGTATGTCATGGCAAAGTTGAGAGTTTAATCCAAAACGGTCGCTACATTTCCAAAAAGTACTTATGGGCCCAAAACGGACACCGTTTCCAAAAGTTACGCTCAATTCTTCGTACGTCGACAATAGAAGCGTTCCAAATATGCAAGTGCTCATTCTTTCGAAAAATGGCCGAAATCCTTCATACGTCACGACGAAGTGGTGAGTTCAATCCAAAACGGTCGCTACATTTCCAAAAAGTTCTTATGGGCGCAAAGCGGACACCGTGTGTAAAAGTTATGCTCAATTCTTCGTCTGCCGACTCTCCAAGCTTTCTAAGTATGCAAGCGCTAATTCATTCGAGGAATGGCCAAAACCCCTCGTACTTCACGACGAAGTGGTGAGTTCAATCCAAAACGGTCGCTACATTTCCGAAAAGTACTTATGGTCCCAAAACGGACACCGTGCGCAAAAGTTACGCTAAATTCTTCGTACGCAGAAAATCCAAGCGTTCCAAATATGCAAGGGCGCATTCTTTCGAAATATGGCCGAAATCCTTCATACGTCACGACGAAGTAGTGACTTCAATCCAAAACGGTAGCTACATTTCCAAAAAGTTCTTATGGGCCCAAAGCGGACACCGTGTGCAAAAGTTACGCTCAATACTTCGTGCGCCGACAATCCAAGCGTTCCAAATATGCAATTGCTCATTCTTTCGAAAAATGGCCAAAATCCCTCATACATCATGACGAAGTGGTGAGTTCAATCCAAAACAGTTGCTACATTTCCAAAAAGTTCTTATGGGCCCAAAGCGGACACCGTGTGCAAAAGTTACGCTCAATTCTTCGTATGTCGACAATCCAAGCGTTCCAAATATGCAAGTGCTCATTCTTTCGAAAAATGGCTGAAATCCAGCATTCGTCACGATGAAGTGGTGAGTTCAATCCAAAACGGTCGCTACATTTCGAAAAAGTACTTATGGGCCCAAATCGGACACCGTGTGCAAAAGTTACGCTCAATTCTTCGTCCGTCGACTCTCCAAGTGTTCTAAATATACAAGCGCTCATTCTTTCGATGAATGGCCAAAATCCCTCCTACGTCACGACGAAGTGGTGAGTTCAATCCAAAACGTCCCAATATTTCCAAAAAGTACTTATGGGCCCAAAACGGACACCGTGTGGAAAAGTTAAGCTCAATTTTTCTTACGCCGACAATCCAAGCGTTCCAAATATGCAAGTGCTCATTCTTTCGAAAAATGGCCGAAATCCTTCATATGTCACGATGAAGTAGAGAGTTCAATCCAAAACGGTCGCTACATTTCCAAAAAATACTTTTGGGCCCAAAACGGACACCGTATGCAAAAGTTACGCTCAATTCTTCGTACGTCGACAATCCAAGCGTTCCAAATATGCAAGTGCTCATTCTTTCGTAAAATGGCTAAAATCTCGCATACGTCACGACGAAGTGGTGAGTTCAATCCAAAACGGTCGCCACATTTCCAAAAAGTTCTTATGGGCCCAAAGCGGACACCGTGTGCAAATGTTACGATTAATTCTTCGTCCGTCGACTCTCCAAGCATTCTAAGTATACAAGCGCTCATTCTTTCGAAGAATGGCCAAAATCCCTCGTACGTCATGGCGAAGTTGTGAGTTTATTCCAAAACGATCGCTACATTTCCAAAAAGTACTTATGGGCCCAAAACGGACACCGTGTGCAAAAGTTACGCTCAATTCTTCGTACGTCGACAATCCAAGCGTTCCAAATATGCAATTGCTCATTCTTTCGAAAAATGGCCAAAATCCCTCATACGTCACGATGAAGTGGTGAGTTCAATCCAAAACAGTCGCTACATTTCCAAAAAGTTCTTATGGGCCCAAAGCGGACACCGTGTGCAAAAGTTATGCTCAATTCTTAGTCCGCCGACTCTCCAAGCTTTCTAAGTACACAAGCGCTCATTCTTTCGAAGAATGGCCAAAATCCCTCGTACGTCATGGCGAAGTTGTGAGTTTAATCCAAAACGATCGCTACATTTCCAAAAAGTACTTATGGGCCCAAAACGGACACCATGTGCAAAAGTTACGCTCAATTCTTCGTACGCCGACAATCCAAGCGTTCCAAATATGCAAGTGCGGTCATTCTTTCGAAGAATGACCAAAATCCCTTATACGTCACGACGAAGTTATGTGTTCAATCCAAAACGGTCGCTACATTTCCAAAAAGTACTTATGGGCCCGAAACGGACACCGTGTCCAAAAGTTACGCTCAATTCTTCGTACGCCGACAATCCAAGCGTTCCAAATATGCAATTGCTCATTCTTTCGAAAAATGGCCAAAATCCCTCATACGTCACGATGAAGTGGTGAGTTCAATCCAAAACAGTCGCTACATTTCCAAAAAGATCTTATGGGCCCAAAGCGGACACCGTGTGCAAAAGTTATGCTCAATTCTTCGTCCGCCGACTCTCCAAGCTTTCTAAGTACACAAGCGCTCATTCTTTCGAAGAATGGCCAAAATCCCTCGTACGTCATGGCGAAGTTGTGAGTTTAATCCAAAACGATCGCTACATTTCCAGAAAGTACTTATGGGCCCAAAACGGACACAATTTTTCCGAAAGTTACGCTCAATTCTTCGTACGCCGACAATAGAAGCGTTCCAAATATGCAAGTGCTCATTCTTTCGAAAAATGGTCAAAATCCTTCATACGTCACAACGAAGTGGTGAGTTCAATCCAAAACGGTCGCTACATTTCCAAAAAGTTCTTATGGGCCCAAAGCGGACACCGTGTGCAAAAGTTATGCTCAATTCTTCGTCCGCTGACTCTCCAAGCGTTCTAAGTATACATGCGCTCATTCTTTCGAGGAATGGCCAAAATCCCTCGTACGTCATGGCGAAGTTGTGAGTTTAATCCAAAACGATCGCTACATTTCCAAAAAGTTCTTATGGGCCCAAAGCGGACACCGTGTGCAAAAGTTATGCTCAATTCTTCGTCCGCTGACTCTCCAAGCGTTCTAAGTATACATGCGCTCATTCTTTCGAGGAATGGCCAAAATCCCTCGTACGTCATGGCGAAGTTGTGAGTTTAATCCAAAACGATCGCTACATTTCCAAAAAGTTCTTATGGGCCCAAAGCGGACACCGTGTGCAAAAGTTATGCTCAATTCTTCGTCCGCCGACTCTCCAAGCTTTCTAAGTATACAAGCGCTCATTCTTTCGAGGAATGGCCAAAATCCCTCGTACGTCATGGCGAAGTTGTGAGTTTAATCCAAAACGATCGCTACATTTCCAAAAAGTACTTATTGGCCCAAAACGGACACGATTTCCAAAAGTTACGCTCAATTCTTCGTACGCCGACAATAGAAGCGTTCCAAATATGCAAGTGCTCATTCTTTCGAAAAATGGCTGAAATCCTTCATACGTCATGACGAAGTGGTGAGTTCAATCCAAAACGGTCGCTACATTTCCAAAAAGTTCTTATGGGCGCAAAGCGGACACCGTGTGCAATAGTTATGCTCAATTCTTCGTCCGCTGACTCTCCAAGCGTTCTAAGTATGCAAGCGCTAATTCATTCGAGGAATGGCCAAAATCCCTCGTACTTCACGACGAAGTGGTGAGTTTAATCCAAAACAGTCGCTACATTTCCAAAAAGTTCTTATGGTCCCAAAACGGACACCGTGTGCAAAAGTTACGCTAAATTCTTCGTACGCAGAAAATCCAAGCGTTCCAAATATGCAAGTGCGCATTCTTTCGAAAAATGGCCGAAATCCATCATACGTCACGACGAAGTAGTGAGTTCAATCCAAAACGGTAGCTACATTTCCAAAAAGTACTTATGGGCCCAAAACGGACACAATTTCCGAAAGTTACGCTCAATTCTTCGTACGCCGACAATAGAAGCGTTCCAAATATGCAAGTGCTCATTCTTTCGAAAAATGGTCGAAATCCTTCATACGTCACAACGAAGTGGTGAGTTCAATCCAAAACGGTCGCTACATTTCCAAAAAGTTCTTATGGGCCCAGAGCAGAAACCGTGTGCAAAAGTTACGCTCAATTCTTCGTGCGCCGACTCTCCAAGCATTCTAAGTATACATGCGCTCATTCTCTCGAAGAATGGCCAAAATCCCTTGTACGTCACGACGAAGTTGTGTGTTCAATCCAAAACGGTCGCTACATTTCCAAAAAGTACTTATGGGCCCAAAACGGACACCGTGTGCAAAAGTTACGCTCCATGCTTCGTACGCCGACAATCCAAGCGTTCCAAATATGCAAGTGCTCATTCTTTCAAAAAATGGCCGAAATCCCTCATACGTCACGACGAAGTGGTGAGTTCAATCCAAAACGGTCGCTACATTTCCAAAAAGTTCTTATGGGCCCAAAGCGGACACCGTGTGCAAAAGTTATGCTCAATTCTTCGTCCGCCGACTCTCCAAGCTTTCTAAGTATACAAGCGCTCATTCTTTCGAAGAATGGCCAAAATCCCTCGTACGTCATGGCGAAGTTGTGAGTTTAATCCAAAACGGTCCCTATATTTTCAAAAAGTACTTATGGGCCCAAAACGGACACCATTTCCAAAAGTTACGGTCAATTCTTCGTACGCCGACAATAGAAGCGTTCCAAATATGCAAGTGCTCATTCTTTCAAAAAATGGCTGAAATCCTTCATACATCATGACGAAGTGGTGAGTTCAATCCAAAACGGTCGCTACATTTCCAAAAAGTTCTTATGAGCGCAAAGCGGACACCGTGTGCAATAGTTATGCTCAATTCTTCGTCCGCTGACTCTCCAAGCGTTCTAAGTATGCAAGCGCTAATTCATTCGAGGAATGGCCAAAATCCCTCGTACTTCACGACGAAGTGGTGAGTTTAATCCAAAATGGTTGCTACATTTCCGAAAAGTACTCATGGTCCCAAAACGGACACCGTGTGCAAAAGTTACGCTAAATTCTTCGTACGCAGAAAATCCAAGCGTTCCAAATATGCAAGTGCGCATTCTTTCGAAAAATGGCCGAAATCCTTCATACGTCACGACGAAGTAGTGAGTTCAATCCAAAACGGTAGCTACATTTCCAAAAAGTTCTTACGGGCCCAAAGCGGACACCGTTTCCAAAAGTTACGCTCAATTCTTCGTACGCCGACAATCCAAGCGTTCCAAATATGCAATTGCTCATTCTTTCAAAAAATGGCCAAAATCCCTCGTACGTCACGGCGAAGTTGTGAGTTTAATCCAAAATGGTCGCTACATTTCCAAAAAGTACCTATGGGCCCAAAACGTACACCATTTCCAAAAGTTACGCTCAATTCTTCGTACGCCGACAATCCAAGCGTTCCAAATATGCAAGTGCTAATTCATTCGAAAAATGGCCGAAATCCTTCATACGTCAAGATGAAGTCGTGAGTTCAATCCAAAACGGTGGCTACATTTCCAAAAAGTAATTTTGGGCCCAAAATGGACACCGTGTGCAAAAGTTACGCTCAATTCTTCGTACGTTGACAATCCAAGCGTTCCAAATATGCATGTGCTCATTCTTTCGAAAAATGGCTGAAATCCCGCATACGTCAAGACGAAGTGGTGAGTTCAATCCAAAACGGTCGCTACATTTCCAAAAAGTACTTATGGGCCCAAAGCGGACTCCGTGTGCAAAAGTTACGCTCAATTCTTCGTCCGCCGACTCTCCAAGTGTTCTAAATATACAGGCGGTCATTCTTTCGATGAATGGCCAAAATCCCTCCCACTTCACGACGAAGTTGTGAGTTCAATCCAAAACGGTCGGTACATTTCCAAAAAGTACTTATGGGCCAAAAACGGACACCGTGTGCAAAAGTTACACTCAATTCTTCATCCGCCGACTCTCCAAGCGTTCTAAGTATACAAGCACTCATTCTTTCGAAGAATGGCCAAAATCCCTCGTACGTCACGGCGAAGTTGTGAGTTTAATCCAAAACGGTCACTACATTTCCAAAAAGTACTTATGGGCCCAAAGCGGACACCGTGTGCAAAAGTTATCCTCAATTCTTCGATCGCCGACTCTGCAGGCGTTCTAAGTATACAAGCGCTCATTCTTTCGAAGAATGGCCAAAATCCCCCGTACGTCACGACGAAGTGGTGAGTTCAATCCAAAACGGTCGCTACATTTCCAAAAAGTACTTGTGGGCCCAAAACGGACACCGTGTGCAAAAAGTTACGCTAAATTCTTCGTACGCAGACAATCCAAGCGTTCCAAATATGCAAGTGCTCATTCTTTCGAAAAATGGCCGAAATCCTTCATACGTCACGACGAAGTGGTGAGTTCAATCCGAAACGGTCGCTACATTTCCAAAAAGTTCTTATGGGCCCAAAGCAAACACCGTGTCCAAAAGTTATGCTCAATTCTTCGTCCGCCGACTCTCCAAGCGTTCTAAGTATACAAGCGCTCATTCTTTCGAAGAATGGCCAAAATCTCCCTTACGTCACGACGAAGTTGTGACTTGTATCCAAAACGGTCGCTACATTTCCAAAAAGTACTTATGGGCCCAAAATGGACACCGTGTGCAAAAGTTACGCTAAATTCTTCGTACGTAGACAATCCAAGCATTCCAAATATGCAAGTGCTCATTCTTTCGAAAAATGGCCGAAATCCTTCATACGTCACGACGAAGTAGTGAGTTCAATCCAAAATGGTGTCTACATTTCCGAAAAGTAATTTTAGGCCTAAAACGGACATTGTGTGCAAAAGTTACGCTCAATTCTTCGTACGTCGACAATCCAAGCGTTCCAAATATACATGTGCTCATTCTTTCGAAAAATGGCTGAAATCCCGCATACGTCACGATGAAGTGGTGAGTTCAATCCAAAACGGTCGCTACATTTCCAAAAAGTACTTATGGGCCCAAAACGGACACCGTTTCCAAAAGTTACGCTCAATTCTTCGTACGCCGACAATCCAAGCGTTCCAAATATGCAAGTGCTCATTCTTTTGAAAAATGGCCGAAATCCTTCATACGTCACGATGAAGTGGTGAGTTCAATCCAAAACGGTCGCTACATTTCCAAAAAGTTCATATGGGCCCAGGGCAGAAACCGTGTGCAAAAGTTACGCTCAATTCTTCGTCCGCCGACTCTCCAAGCGTTCTAAGTATACAAGCGCTCATTCTTTTGAAGAATGGCCAAAATCCCTCGTACGTCACGATGAAGTTGTGTGTTCAATCCAAAACGGTCGCTACATTTCCAAAAAGTTCTTATGGGTCCAAAGCGGACACCGTGTGAAAAAGTTATGTTCAATTCTTCGTCCGCCGACTCTCCAAGCGTTCTAAGTATACAAGCGCTCATTCTTTCGAAGAATGGGCAAAATACCTCGTACGTCGTGGCGAAGTTGTGAGTTTAATCCAAAACGTTCGCTACATTTCCAAAAAGTACTTATGGGCTCAAAACGGACACCGTGTGCAAAAGTTACGCTCAATTCTTCATACGCCGACAATCCAAGCGTTCCAAATATGCAATTGCTCATTCTTTCGAAAAATGGCCAAAATCCCTCATACGTCACGACGAAGTGGTGAGTTCAATCCAAAACGGTCGCTACATTTCCAAAAGTTCTTATGGGCCCTAAGCGGACACCGTGTGCAATAGTTACGCTCAATTCTTCGTCCGTCGACTCTCCAAGCGTTCTAAGTATGCAAGCCCTAATTCATTAGAGGAATGGCCAAAATCCCTCGTACTTCACGACAAAGTTGTTAGTTCAATCCAAAACAGTCGCTACGTTTCCAAAAAGTACTTATTGGCCCAAAGCGGACACCGTGTGCAAAAGTTACGCTCAATTCTTCATCCACCGACTCTCCAAGTGTTCTAAATATACAAGCGCTCATTCTTTCGATGAATGGCCAAAATCCCTCCCACGTCATGACGAAGTTGTGAGTTCAATCCAAAACGGTCGCTACATTTCCAAAAAGTACTTATGGGCTCAAAACGGACACCGTGTGCAAAAGTTACGCTCAATTCTTCATACGCCGACAATCCAAGCGTTCCAAATATGCAATTGCTCATTCTTTCGAAAAATGGCCAAAATCCCTCATACGTCACGACGAGGTGGTGAGTTCAATCCTAAACGGTCGCTACATTTCCAAAAAGTTCTAATGGGCCCAAAGCGGACATCGTGTGCAAAAGTTACGCTCAATTCTTCGTCCCCCGACTCTCCATGCGTTCTAAGTATACAAGCGCTCATTCTTTCGAAGAGTGGCCAAAATCCCTCGTACGACACAGCGAAGTGGTGAGTTCAATCCAAAACGGTCGCTACATTTCCAAAAAGTACTTGTGGGCCCAAAACGGACACCGTGTGCAAAAGTTACGCTAAATTCTTCGTACGCAGACAATCCAAGCGTTCCAAATATGCAAGTGCTCATTTGTTCGAAAAATGGCCAAAATCCTTCATACGTCACGACGAAGTAGTGAGTTCAATCCAAAACGGTGGCTACATTTCCAAAAAGTAATTTTGGGCCCAAAACGGACACCGTGTGCAAAAGTTACGCTCAATTCTTCGTACGTCGACAATCCAAGCGTTCCAAATATGCATGTGCTCATTCTTTCAAAAAATGGTTGAAATCTCGCATACGTCACGACGAAGTGGTGAGTTCAATCCAAAACAGTCCCTACATTTCCCAAAAGTACTTATGGGCCCAAAGCGGACTCCGTGTGCAAAAGTTACGCTCAATTCTTCGTCCGCCGACTCTCCAAGTGTTCTAAATATACAAGCGCTAATTCTTTCGATGAATGGCCAAAATCCCTCGTACGTCACGACGAAGTTGCGAGTTCAATCCAAAACGGTCGCTACATTTCCAAAAAGTACTTATGGGCCCAAAACGGACACCGTGTGCAAAAGCTACGCTCAAATTTTCGTACGCTGACAATCCAAGCGTTCCAAATATGCAAGTGCTCATTCTTTCGAAAAATGGCCAAAATCCTTCATACGTCACGACGAAGTGGTGAGTTCAATCCAAAACGGTTGCTACATTTCCAAAAAGTTCTTATGGGCACAAAGCAGACACCGTGTGCAATAGTTATGCTCAATTCTTCGTCCGCCGACTCTCCAAGCGTTCTAATTATACAAGCACTAATTCATTCAAGGAATGGCCAAAATCCCTCGTACTTAACGACGAAGTGGTGAGTTCAATCCAAAACGGTCGCTACATTTCCGAAAAGTACTTATGGCCCCAAAACGGACACCGTGTGCAAAAGTTATGCTCAATTTTTCGTACGCCGATAATCCAAGCGTTCCAAATATGCAAGTGCTCGTTCTTTCAAAAAAAGGCCAAAATCCTTCATATGTTACGACGAAGTAGTGAGTTCAATCCAAAACGGTCGCTACATTTCCAAAAAGTTCTTATGGGCCCAAAACGGACACCGTGTGCAAAAGTTACGCTCAATTCTTCGTACGCCGACAATCCAAGCGTTCCAAACATATAATTGCTCATTCTTTCGAAAAATGCCCAAAATCCCTCATACGTCACGATGAAGTGGTGAGTTCAATCCAAAACTGTCGCTACATTTCCAAAAAGTTCTTATGGGCCCAAAACGGACACCGTGTGCAAAAGTTACGCTCAATTCTTCGTCCGGCGACTCTCCAAGCGTTCTAAGTATACAACCGCTCATTCTTTTGAAGAATGGCCAAAATCCCTCGTACGTCACGACGAAGTGGTAAGTTCAATCCAAAACGGTCGCTACATTTCCGAAAAGTACTTATGGGCCCAAAACGGACACCGTGTGCAACAGTTACGCTAAATTCTTCGTACGCCGACTCTCCAAGCATTCTAAGTATACAAGCGCTCATTCTTTCGAAGAATGGCCAAAATCCCTCGTACGTCACGACGAAGTGGTGAGTTCAATCCAAAACGGTCGCTACATTTCCAAAAAGTTCTTATGGGCCCAAAGAGGACACCGTGTGCAAAAGTTATGCTCAATTCTTCGTTCGCCGACTCTCCAAGTGTTCTAAGTATACAACCGCTCATTCTTTTGAAGAATGGCCAAAATCCCCCGTACGCCACGACGAAGTTGTGAGTTCAATCCAAAACGGTCGCTACATTTCCAAAAAGTACTTGTGGGCCCAAAGCGGACACCGCGTGCAAAAGTTACGCTAAATTCGTCGTACGCAGACAATCCAAGCGTTCCAAATATGCAAGTGCTCTTTCTTTCGAAAAATGGCTGAAATCCTTCATACGTCACGACGAAGTGGTCAGTTCAATCCAAAACGGTGGCCACATTTTCAAAAAGTTCTTGTGTACAAAAGTTACGCTCAATTCTTCGTACGTCGGCAATCCAAGCGTTCCAAATATGCATGTGCTCATTCTTTCGAAAAATGGTTGAAATCCCGCATACGTCGTGACGAAGTGGTAAGTTCAATCCAAAACAGTCGCTACATTTCCCAAAAGTACTTATGGGCCCAAAGCGGACTCCGTGTGCAAAAGTTACGCTCAATTCTTCGTCCGCCGACTCTCCAAGTGTTCTAAATATACAAGCGCTAATTCTTTCGATGAATGGCCAAAATCCCTCGTACGTCCCGACGAAGTTGCGAGTTCAATCCAAAACGGTCGCTACATTTCCAAAAAGTACTTATCGGCCCAAAAGGGACACCGTGTGCAAAAGTTACGTTCAAATTTTCGTACGCTGACAATCCAAGCGTTCCAAATATGCAAGTTCTCATTCTTTCGAAAAATGGTCGAAATCCTTCATACGTCACGACGAAGTGGTGAGTTCAATCCAAAACGGTTGCTACATTTCCAAAAAGTTCTTATGGGCGCAAAGCAGGCACCGTGTGCAATAGTTATGCTCAATTCTTCGTCCGCCGACTCTCCAAGCGTTCTAAGTATACAAGCACTAATTCATTCGAGGAATGGCCAAAATCCCTCGTACTTAACGACGAAGTGGTGAGTTCAATCCAGAACGGTCGCTACATTTCCGAAAAGTACTTATGGCCCCAAAACGGACACCGTTTGCAAAAGTTATGCTCAATTTTTCGTACGCCGACAATCCAAGCGTTCCAAATATGCAAGTGCTCGTTCCTTCAAAAAAAGGCCGAAATCCTTCATATGTTACGACGAAGTAGTGAGTTCAATCCAAAACGGTCGCTACATTTCCAAAAAGTACTTATTGGCCCAAAACGGACACCGTGTGCAAAAGTTACGCTCAATTCTTCGTACGCCGACAATCCAAGCGTTCCAAATATGTAATTTCTCATTCTTTCGAAAAATGCCCAAAATCCCTCATACGTCACGATGAAGTGGTGAGTTCAATCCAAAACTATCGCTACATTTCCAAAAAGTTCTTATGGGCCCAAAGCGGACACTGTGTGCAAAAGTTATGTTCAATTCTTCGTCCGCCGACTCTCCAAGCGTTCCAAATATGCAAGTGCTCATTCTTTCGAAAAATGGCCGAAATTCTTCATACGTCACGACGAAGTGGTGAGTTCAGTCCAAAACGGTCGCTACATTTCCAAAAAGTTCTTATGGGCCTAAAACGGACACCGTGTGCAAAAGTTACGCTCAATTCTTCGTACGCCGACAATCCAAGCGTTCCAAATATTTAATTGCTCATTCTTTTGAAAAATGCCCAAAATCCCTCATACGTCACGATGAAGTGGTGAGTTCAATCCAAAACTGTCGCTACATTTCCAAAAAGTTCTTATGGGCCCAAAGCGGACACTGCGTGCAAAAGTTATGTTCAATTCTTCGTCCGCCGACTCTCCAAGTGTTCTAAGTATACAAGCACTCATTCTTTCGAAGAATGGCCAAAATCCCTCGTACGTCACGGCGAAGTTGTGAGTATAATCCAAAACGGTCGCTACATTTCCAAAAAGTACTTATGGGCCCAAGACGGACACCGTTTGCAAAAGTTACGCTCAATTCTTCGTACGCCGACAATCCAAGCGTTCCAAATATGTAAGTGCTCATTCTTTCGAAAAATGGCCAAAATCCTTCATACGTCACGACGAAGTGGTGAGTTCAATCCAAAACGGTCGCTACATTTCCAAAAAGTTCTTATGGGCCCAAAGAGGACACCGTGTGCAAAAGTTATGCTCAATTCTTCGTTCGCTGACTCTCCAAGTGTTCTAAGTATACAAGCGCTCATTCTTTTGAAGAATGGGCAAAATCCCCCGTACGCCACGATGAAGTTGTGAGTTCAATCCAAAACGATCGCTACATTTCCAAAAAGTACTTGTGGGCCCAAAGCGGACACCGCGTGCAAAAGTTACGCTAAATTCTTCGTACGCAGACAATCCAAGCGTTCCAAATATGCAAGTGCTCTTTCTTTCGAAAAATGGCCGAAATCCTTCATACGTCATGACGAAGTGGTCAGTTCAATCCAAAACGGTGGCTACATTTTCAAAAAGTTCTTGTGTACAAAAGTTACGCTCAATTCTTCGTACGTCGGCAATCCAAGCGTTCCAAATATGCATGTGCTCATTCTTTCGAAAATGGCTGAAATCCCGCATACGTCATGACGAAGTGGTGAGTTCAATCCAAAACGGTCGCTACATTTCCAAAAAGTACTTATGGGCCCAAAGCGGATACCGTGTGCAAAAGTTACGCTTAATTCTTCGTCCGCCGACTCTCCAAGTGTTCTAAATATACAAGAGCTCATTCTTTCGATGAATGGCCAAAATCCCTCGTACGTCACGACGAAGTTGCAAGTTCAATCCAAAATGGTCGCTACATTTCCAAAAAGTACTTATGGGCCCAAAACGGACACCGTGTGCAAAAGTTACGCTCAAATTTTCGTACGCTGACAATCCAAGTGTTCCAAATATGCAAGTGCTCATTCTTTTGAAAAATGGCCGAAATCCTTCAGACGTCACGACGAAGTGGTGAGTTCAATCCAAAATGGTCGCTACACTTCCAAAAAGTTCTTATGGGCGCAAAACAGACACCGTGTGCAATAGTTATGCTCAATTCTTCGTCCGCCGACTCTCCAAGCGTTCTAAGTATACAAGCGCTAATTCACTTGACGAATGGCCAAAATCCCTCGTACTTAACGACGAAGTGGTGAGTTCAATCCAAAACAGTCGCTACATTTCCGAAAAGTACTTATGGCCTTAAAACGGACACCGTGTGCAAAAGTTATGCTCAATTTTTCGTACGCCGACAATCCAAGCGTTCCAAATATCCAAGTGCTCCTTCTTTCGAAAAGTGGCCGAAATCCTTCATATGTTACGATGAAGTAGTGAGTTCAATCCAAAACGGTCGCTACATTTCCAAAAAGTAATTATGGGCCCAAAACGGACACCGTGTGCAAAAGTTACGCTCAATTCTTCGTACGTCGACAATCCAAGCGTTCCAAATATGCAAGTGCTCATTCTTTCGAAAAATGGCTGAAATCTCGCATACGTCACGACGAAGTGGTGAGTTCAATCCAGAACGGTCGCTACATTTCCAAAAAGTACTTATGGGCCCAAAGCGGACACCGTATGCAAAAGTTATGTTCAATTCTTCGTCCGCCGACTCTCCAAGCGTTCTAAGTATACAAGCGCTCATTCTTTCGAAGAATGGCCAAAATCCCTTGTACGTCACGGCGAAGTTGTGAGTTTAATCCAAAATGGTCGCTACATTTCCAAAAAGTACTTATGGGCCCAAGACGGACACCGTTTACAAAAGTTACGCTCAATTCTTCGTACGCCGACAATCCAAGCGTTCCAAATATGCAAGTGCTCATTCTTTCGAAAAATGGCCAAAATCCTTCATACGTCACGACGAAGTGGTGAGTTCAATCCAAAACGGTCGCTACATTTCCAAAAAGTTCTTATGGGCCCAAAGCGGACACCGTGTGCAAAAGTTATGCTCAATTCTTCGTCGGCCGACTCTCCAAGTGTTCTAAGTATACAAGCGCTCATTCTTTTGAAGAATGGCCAAAATCCCCCGTACGTCATGACGAAGTTGTGACTTCTATCCAAAACGGTCGCTACATTTCCAAAAAGTACTTATGGGCCCAAAGCGAACACCGTGTGCAATAGTTACGCTAAATTCTTCGTCCGCCGACCCTCCAAGCGTTCCAAATATGCAAGCGCTCATTCTTTCGAAGAATGGCTAAAATCCCCCGTACGTCATGACGAAGTTGTAAGTTCAATCCAAAACGGTCGCTACATTTCGAAAAAGTAATTTTGGGTCCAAAACGGACACCGTGTGCAAAAGTTACGCTCAATTCTTCGTACGTCGACAATCCAAGCATTCCAAATATGCATGTGCTCATTCTTTCGAAAAATGGCTGAAATTCCACATACGTCACGACGAAGTAGTGGGTTCAATCCAAAACGGTCGCTACATTTCCAAAAAGTACCTATGGGCCCAAAGCGGACACCGTGTGCAAAAGTTACACTCAATTCTTCGTTCGCCAACTCTCCAAGTGTTCTAAATATACAAGCGCTCATTCTTTCGATGACTGGCCAAAATCCCTCCCACGTCACGACGAAGTTGTGAGTTCAATCCAAAACGGTCGCTACATTTCCAAAAAGTACTTATGGACCCAAAACGTGCAACATGTGCAAAAGTTACGCCCAATTCTTCGTACGCCGACAATCCAAGCGTTCCAAATATGCAATTGCTCATTCTTTCGAAAAATGGCCGAAATCCTTCATCCGTCACGACGAAGTGGTGAGTTCAATCCAAAACGGTCGCTACATTTCCAAAAAGTACTTATGGGCCCAAAACGTGCACCGTGTGCAAAAGTTACGCTCAATTCTTCGTACGCCGACAATCCAAGCGTTCCAAATATGCAATTGTTCATTCTTTCGAAAAATGGCCGAAATCCTTCATCCGTCATGACGAAGTGGTGAGTTCAATCCAAAACGGTCGCTACATTTCCAAAAAGTTCTTATGGGCCCAAAGCGGACACCGTGTGCAAAAGTTATGCTCAATTGTTCATCCGCCGACTCTCCAAGCGTCCTAAGTATACAAGCGCTCATTCTTTCGAAGAATGGCCAAAATCCCCCGTACGTCACGATGAAGTTGTGAGTTCAATACAAAACGGTCGCTACATTTCCAAAGAGTACTTGTGGGCCCAAAGCGGACACCGCTTGCAAAAGTTACGCTAAATTCTTCGTACGCAGACAATCCAAGCGTTCCAAATATGCAAGTGCTCTTTCTTTCGAAAAATGGCCAAAATCCTTCATACGTCACGACGAAGTGGTCAGTTCAATCCAAAACGGTGGCTACATTTTCAAAAAGTTCTTGTGTGCAAAAGTTACACTCAATTCTTCGTACGTCGACAATCCAACCGTTCCAAATATGCATGTGCTCATTCTTTTGAAAAATGGCTGAAATCCCGCAAACGTCATGACGAAGTGGTGAGTTCAATCCAAAACAGTCGCTACATTTCCAAAAAGTACTTATGGGCCCAAAGCGGATACCGTGTGCAAAAGTTACGCTCAATTCTTCGTCCGCCGACTCTCCAAGTGTTCTAAATATACAAGAGCTCATTCTTTCGATTAATGGCCAAAATCCCTCGTACGTCACGATGAAGTTGCGAGTTCAATCCAATATGGTCGCTACATTTTCAAAAAGTACTTATGGGCCCAAAATGGACACCGTGTGCAAAAGTTACGCTCAAATTTTCGTACGCTGACAATCCAAGCGTTCCAAATATGCAAGTGCTCATTCGTACGAAAAATGGCCGAAATCCTTCATACGTCACGACGAAGTAGTGAGTTCAATCCAAAACGGTCGCTACATTTTCGAAAAGTACTTATGGCCCCAAAACGGACACCGTGTGCAAAAGTTAGGCTCAATTCTTCGTACGTCGACAATCCAAGCGTTCCAAATATGCCACGACAAAGTGGTGAGTTCAATCCAAAACGGTCGCTACATTTTCGAAAAGTACTTATGGCCCCAAAACGGACACCGTGTGCAAAAGTTAGGCTCAATTCTTCGTACGTCGACAATCCAAGCGTTCCAAATATGCATGTGCTCATTCTTTCGAAAAATGGCTGAAATCCCGCATACGTCACGACGAAGTGGTGAGTTCAATCCAATACGGTAGCTACATTTCCAAAAAGTACTTATGGGCCCAAAGCGGACACCGTGTGCAAAAGTTACGCTAAATTCTTCGTACGCAGACAATCCAAGCGTTCTAAATATGCAAGTGCTCATTCTTTCAAAAAATGGCCGAAATCCTTCATACGTCACGACGAAGTAGTGAGTTCAATCTAAAATGGTGGCTACGTTTCCAAAAACTAATTTTGGGCCCCAAACGGACACCGTGTGCAAAAGTTACGCTCAATTCTTCGTACGTCGACAATCCAAGCGTTCCAAATATGCATGTGCTCATTCTTTCGAAAAATGGCTGAAATCCCGCATACGTCACGACGAAGTGGTGAGTTCAATCCAAAACGGTCGCTACATTTCCAAAAAGTACTTATGGACCCAAAGCGGACACCGTGTGCAAAAGTTACGCTCAATTCTTCGTCCGCTGACTCTCCAAGTGTTCTAAATATACAAGCGCTCATTCTTTCGATGAATGGCCAAAATCCCTCGTACGTCACGACGAAGTTGTGAGTTCAATCCAAAATGGTCCCTACATTTCCAAAAAGTACTTATGGGCCCAAAACGGACATTGTGTGCAAAAGTTATGTTCAATTCTTCCTCCGCCGACTCTCCAAGCGTTCTAAGTATACAAGCGCTCATTCTTTCGAAGAATGGCCAAAATCCCTCGTACGTCACGGTGAAGTTGTGAGTTTAATCCAAAACGGTCGCTACATTTCCAAAAAGTACTTATGGGCCCAAGACGGACACCGTTTGCAAAAGTTATGCTCAATTCTTCGTACGCCAACAATCCAAGCGTTCCAAATATGCAAGTGCTCATTCTTTCGAAAAATGGCCGAAATCCTTCATACGTCACGACGAAGTAGTGAGTTCAATCCAAAAAAAAGTACTTGTGGGCCCAAAGCGGACACCGTGTGCAAAAGTTACGCTCAATTCTTCGTCCACGACTCTCCAACCATTCTAAATATGCTAGTGCTCATTCTTTCGAAAAATGGCTGAAATCCCGCATACGTCACGACGAAGTGGTGAGTTCAATCCAAAACGGTCGCTACATTTCCAAAAAGTACTTGTGGGCCCAAAGCGGACACCGTGTGCAAAAGTTACGCTAAATTCTTCGTACGCAGACAATCCAAGCGTTCTAAATATGCAAGTGCTCATTCTTTCGAAAAATGGCCGAAATCCTTCATACGTCACGACGAAGTAGTGAGTTCAATCCAAAATGGTTGCTACGTTTCAAAAAAGTAATTTTGGGCCCCAAACGGACACCGTGTGCAAAAGTTACGCTCAATTCTTCGTACGTCGACAATCCAAGCGTTCCAAATATGCATGTGCTCATTCTTTCGAAAAATGGCTGAAATCCCGCATACGTCACGACGAAGTGGTGAGTTCAATCCAAAACGGCCGCTACATTTCCAAAAAGTACTTATGGACCCAAAGCGGACACCGTGTGCAAAAGTTAAGCTCAATTCTTCGTCCGCTGACTCTCCAAGTGTTCTAAATATACAAGCACTCATTCTTTTGATGAATGGCCAAAATCCCTCGTACGTCACGACGAAGTTGCGAGTTCAATCCAAAATGGTCGCTACATTTCCAAAAAGTACTTATGGGCCCAAAATGGACACCGTGCGCAAAAGTTACGCTCAAATTTTCGTACGCCGACAATCCAAGCGTTCCAAATATTCAAGTGCTCATTCGTACGAAAAATGACCGAAATCCTGCATACGTCACGACGAAGTGGTGAGTTCAATCAAAAACGGTCGCTACATTTCCCAAAAGTTCTTATGGGCGCAAAGCGAACATCGTGTGCAATAGTTATGCTCAATTCTTCGTCCGTCGACTCTCCAAGCGTTCTAAGTATACTAGTGCTAATTCATTTGAGGAATGGGCAAAATCCCTCGTACTTAATGACGAAGTGGTGAGTTCAATCCAAAACGGTCGCTACATTTCCGAAAAGTACTTATGGCCCCAAAACGAACACCGTGTGCAAAAGTTATGCTCAATTTTTCGTGCGCCGACAATCTAAGCGTTCCAAATATGCAAGTGCTCGTTCTTTCAAAAAATGGCCGAAATCCTTCATACGTCACGACGAAGTAGTGAGTTCAATCCAAAACGGTGGCTACGTTTCCAAAAAGTAATTTTGGGCCCCAAACGGACACCGTGTTTAAAAGTTACGCTCAATTCTTCGTACGTCGACAATCCAAGCGTTCCAAATATGCATGTGCTCATTCTTTCGAAAAATGGCTGAAATCCTGCATACGTCACGACGAAGTGGTGAGTTCAATCCAATACGGTAGCTACATTTCCAAAAAGTACTTATGGGCCCAAAGCGGACACCGTGTGCAAAAGTTACGCTCAATTCTTCGTTCGCCGACTCTCCAAGTGTTATAAATATACAAGCGCTCATTCTTTCGATGAATGGCCAAAATCCCTCGTACGTCACGACGAAGTTGCGAGTTCAATCCAAAATGGTCGCTACATTTCCAAAAAGTACTTATGGGCCCAAAACGGACATTGTGTGCAAAAGTTATGTTCAATTCTTCGTCCACCGACTCTCCAAGCGTTCTAAGTATACAAGCGCTCATTCTTTCGAAGAATGGCCAAAATCCCTCGTACGTCACGGTGAAGTTGTGAGTTTAATCCAAAACGGTCGTTACATTTCCAAAAAGTACTTATGGGCCCAAGACGGACACCGTTTGCAAAAGTTATGCTCAATTCTTAGTACGCCGACAATCCAAGCGTTCCAAATATCCAAGTGCTCATTCTTTCAAAAAATGGCCGAAATCCTTCATACGTCATGACGAAGTGGTGGGTTCAATCCAAAATGGTCGCTACATTTCCAAAAAGTTCTTATGGGCCCAAAGCGGACACCGTGTGCAAAAGTTATGCTCAATTGTTCGTCTGTCGACTCTCCAAGCGTTCTAAGTATACAAGCGCTCATTCTTTCGAAGAATGGCCAAAATCCCACGTACGTCACAACGAAGTTGTGAGTTCAATCCAAAACGGTCGCTACATTTCCAAAAAGTACTTGTGGGCCCAAAGCGGACACCGTGTGCAAAAGTTACGCTAAATTCTTTGTACGCAGACAATCCAAGCGTTCCAAATATGCAAATGCTCATTCTTTCGAAAAATATCCGAAATCCTTCATACGTCACGACGAAGTAGTGAGTTCAAACCAAAACGGTGGCTACGTTTCCAAAAAGTAATTTTGGGCCCAAAACGGACACCGTGTGCAAAAGTTACGCTCAATTCTTCGTACGTCGACAATCCAAGCGTTCCAAATATGCATGTGCTCATTCTTTCAAAAAATGGCTGAAATCCCGTATACTTCACGATGAAGTGGTGAGTTCAATCCAAAACGGTCGCTACATTTCCAAAAAGTACTTATGGGCCCAAAGCGGACACCGTGTGCAAAAGTTATGCTCAATTCTTCGTCCGCCGACTCTCCAAGTGTTCTAAATATACAAGCGCTCATTCTTTTGATGAATGGCCAAAATCCCTCGTATGTCACGACGAAGTTGCGAGTTCAATCCAAAATGGTCGCTACATTTCCAAAAAGTACTTATGGGCCCAAAATGGACACCGTGCGCAAAAGTTACGCTCAAATTTTCGTACGCTGACAATCCAAGCGTTCCAAATATGCATGTGCTCATTCTTTCGAAAAATGGCTGAAATCCCGCATACGTCATGACGAAGAGGTGAGTTCAATCCAAAACGGACGCTACATTTCCAAACACCGTGTGCAAAAGTTATGCTCAATTCTTCGTCCGCTGACTCTCCAAGCGTTCTAAGTAGACAAGCGCTATGGCTGAAATCCCGCATACGTCATGACGAAGAGGTGAGTTCAATCCAAAACGGACGCTACATTTCCAAACACCGTGTGCAAAAGTTATGCTCAATTCTTCGTCCGCTGACTCTCCAAGCGTTCTAAGTAGACAAGCGCTATGGCTGAAATCCCGCATACGTCATGACGAAGAGGTGAGTTCAATCCAAAACGGACGCTACATTTCCAAACACCGTGTGCAAAAGTTATGCTCAATTCTTCGTCCGCTGACTCTCCAAGCGTTCTAAGTAGACAAGCGCTATGGCTGAAATCCCGCATACGTCATGACGAAGAGGTGAGTTCAATCCAAAACGGACGCTACATTTCCAAACACCGTGTGCAAAAGTTACGCTCAATTCGAAGTAGTGAGTTCAATCCAAAATGGTCGCTACATTTCCAAAAAGTACTTATGGGCCCAAAACGGACACTGTGTGCAAAATTTATGTTCAATTCTTAGTCCGCCGACTCTCCAAGCGTTCTAAGTATACAAGCACTCATTCTTTCGAAGAATGGCCAAAATCCCTCGTACGTCATGGTGAAGTTGTGAGTTTAATCCAAAACGGTCGCTACATTTCCAAAAAGTAATTATGGGCCCAAGACGGACACCATTTGCAAACGTTACGCTCAATTCTTCGTACGTCGACAATCCAAGCGTTCCAAATATGCAAGTGCTCATTCTTTCGAAAAATGGCCGAAATCCTTCATACGTCACGACGAAGTGGTGAGTTCAATCCAAAACGGTCGCTACATTTCCAAAACATTCTTATGGGCCCAAAGCGGACACCGTGTGCAAAAGTTATGCTCAATTGTTCGTCCGTCGACTCTCCAAGCGTTCTAAGTATACAAGGGCTCATTCTTTCGAAGAATGGCCAAAATTCCTCGTACGTCACGGCGAAGTTGTGAGTTTAATCCAAAACGGTCGCTACATTTCCAAAAAGTACTTATGGGCTCAAGACGGACACCGTTTGCAAAAGTTACGTTCAATTCTTCGTACGTCGACAATCCAAGCGTTCCAAATATGCAAGTGCTCATTCTTTCGAAAAATGGCCGAAATCCTTCATACGTCACGACGAAGTGGTGAGTTCAATCCAAAACGGTCGCTACATTTCCAAAACATTCTTATGGGCCCAAAGCGGACACCTTGTGCAAAAGTTATGCTCAATTGTTCGTCCGTCGACTCTCCAAGTGTTCTAAGTATACAAGCGCTCATTCTTTCGAAGAATGGCCAAAATCCCCCGTACGTCACAACGAAGTTGTGAGTTCAATCCAAAACGGTCGCTACATTTCCAAAAAGTACTTGTGGGCCCAAAGCGGACACCGTGTGCAAAAATTACGCTAAATTCTTCGTACGCAGACAATCCAAGCGTTCCAAATATGCAAGTGCTCATTCTTTCGAAAAATGGCCGAAATCCTTTATACGTCACGACGAAGTAGTGAGTTAAATCCAAATCGGTGGCTACGTTTCCAAAAAGTAATTTTGGGCCCAAAACGGACACCGTGTGCAAAAGTTACCCTCAATTCTTCGTACGTCGACAATCCAAGCGTTCCAAATATGCAAGTGCTCATTCTTTCGAAAAATGGCCGAAATCCTTCATACGTCACGACGAAGTGGTGTGTTCAATCCAAAACGGTCGCTACATTTCCAAAACATTCTTATGGGCCCAAAGCGGACACCGTGTGCAAAAGTTATGCTCAATTGTTCGTCCGTCGACTCTCCAAGCGTTCTAAGTATACAAGCGCTCATTCTTTCGAAGAATGGCCAAAATCCCCCGTACGTCACAACGAAGTTGTGAGTTCAATCCAAAACGGTCGCTACATTTCCAAAAAGTACTTGTGGGCTCAAAGCGGACACCGTGTGCAAAAATTACGCTAAATTCTTCGTACGTAGACAATCCAAGCGTTCCAAATATGCAAGTGCTCATTATATCGAAAAATGGCCGAAATCCTTCATACGTCACGACGAAGTAGTGAGTTAAATCCAAATCGGTGGCTACGTTTCCAAAAAGTAATTTTGGGCCCAAAACGGACACCGTGTGCAAAAGTTACCCTCAATTCTTCGTACGTCGACAATCCAAGCGTTCCAAATATGCATGTGCTCATTCTTTCGAAAAATGGCTGAAATCCCGTATACGTCACGACGAAGTGGTGAGTTCAATCCAAAACGGTCGCTACATTTCCAAAAAGTACTTATGGGCCACAGCGGACACCGTGTGCAAAAGTTATGCTCAATTCTTCGTCCGCCGACTCTCCAAGTGTTCTAAATAAACAAGCCCTCATTCTTTCGATGAATGGCCAAAATCCCTCGTAAGTCACGATGAAGTTGCGAGTTCAATCCAAAATGGTCGCTACATTTCCAAAAAGTACTTATGGGCCCAAAATGGACACCGTGTGCAAAAGTTACGCTCAAATTTTCGTACGGTGACAATCCAAGCGTTCTAAATATGCAAGTGCTCATTCTTCCGAAAAATGGTCGAAATCCTTCATACGTCACGACGAATTGGGGAGTTCAATCCAAAACGGTCGCTACATTTCCAAAAAGTTCTTATGGGCGCAAAGCGGACATCGTGTGCAATAGTTATGCTCAATTCTTCGTCCGCCGACTCTCTAAGCATTCTAAGTAGACAAGCACTAATTCAATCGAGGAATGGCCAAAATCCCTCGTACTTAACGACGAAGTGGTGAGTTCAATCCAAAACGGTTGCTACATTTCCGAAAAGTACTTATGGCCCCAAAATGGACACCGTGTGCAAAAGTTATGCTCAATTTTTCGTGCACCGACAATCTAAGCGTTCCAAATATGCAAGTGCTCGTTCTTTCGAAAAATGGCCGAAATCCTTCATACGTCACGACGAAGTAGTGAGTTCAATCCAAAACGGTGGCGACATTTCCAAAAAGTAATTTTGGGCCCAAAACGGACACCGTGTGCAAAAGTTATGCTCAATTCTTCGTACGTCGACAATCCAAGCGTTCCAAATATGCATGTGCTCATTCTTTCGAAAAATGGCTGAAATCCCACATACGTCACGACGAAGTGGTGAGTTCAATCCAAAACGGTCGCTACATTTTCAAAAAGTACTTATGGACCCAAAGCGGACACCGTGTGCAAAAGTTACGCTCAATTCTTCGTCCGCCGACTCTCCAAGTGTTATAAATATACAAGCGCTCATTCTTTCGATGAATAGCCAAAATCCCTCGTACGTCACGACGAAGTTGCGAGTTCAATCCAAAATGGTCCCTACATTTCCAAAAAGTACTTATGGGCCCAAAACGGACACTGTGTGCAAAAGTTATGTTCAATTCTTCGTCCGCCGACTCTCCAAGCGTTCTAAGTATACAAGTGCTCATTCTTTCGAAGAATGGCCAAAATTCATCGTACGTCACGGTGAAGTTGTGAGTTTAATCCAAAACGGTCGCTACATTTCCAAAAAGTACTTATGGGCCCAAGACGGACACCGTTTGCAAAAGTTACGCTCAATTCTTCGTACGCCGACAATCCAAGCATTCCAAATATGCAAGTGCTCTTTCTTTCAAAAAATGGCCGAAATCCTTCATACGTCACGACGAAGTGGTGAGTTCAATCCAAAACGGTCGCTACATTTCCAAAACATTCTTATGGGCCCAAAGCGGACACCGTGTGCAAAAATTATGCTCAATTGTTCGTCCGTCGACTCTCCAAGCGTTCTAAGTACGCAAGCACTCATTCTTTCGAAGAATGGCCAAAATCCCCCCTACGTCACAACGAAGTTGTGAGTTCAATCCAAAATGGTCGCTACATTTCCAAAAAGTACTTGTGGGCCCAAAGCGGACACCGTGTGCAAAAGTTACGCTAAATTCTTCGTACGCAGACAATCCAAGCGTTCCAAATATGCAAGTGCTCATTGTTTCGAAAAATGGCCGAAATCCTTCATACGTCACGACGAAGTAGTGAGTTCAATCCAAAACAATGGCCACATTTCCAAAAAGTAATTTTGGGTCCAAAACGAACATCGTGTTGAAAAGTTACGCTCAATTCTTCGTACGTCGACAATCCAAGCGTTCCAAATATGCATTTGCTCATTCTTTCGAATAATGGCCGAAATCCTTCAAACGTCAAGACGAAGCGGTGAGTTCAATCCAAAACGGTCGCTACATTTCCAAAAAGTTCTTATTGGCCCAAAGCGGACACCGTGTGCAAAAGTTATGTTCAATTCTTCGTCCGCCGACTCTCCAAGCGTTCTAAGTATACAAGCGCTCATTCTTTCGAAGAATGGCCAAAATCCCTCGTACGTCAGGGCTAAGTTGTGAATTTAATCCAAAACGGTCGCTACATTTCGAAAAAGTACTTATGGGCCCAAGACGGACATCGTTTGTAAAAGTTACGCTCAATTCTTCGTACGCCGACAATCCAAGCGTTCCAAATATGCAAGTGCTCATTCTTTCGAAAAATGGCTGAAATCCTTCATACGTCACGACGAAGTGGTGAGTTCAATCCAAAACGGTCGCTACATTTCCAAAAAGTTCTTATGGGCGCAAAGCGGACATCGTGTGCAATAGTTATGCTCATTTCTTCGTCCGCCGACTCTCCAAGCGTTCTAAGTAGACAAGCGCTAATTCATTCGAGGAATGGCCAAAATCCCTCATACTTAACAACGAAGTGGTGAGTTCAATCCAAAACGGTCGCTACATTTCCGAAAAGTACTTATGGCCCCAAAACGGACACCGTGTGCAAAAGTTATGCTCAATTTTTCGTGCGCCGACAATCTAAGCGTTCCAAATATGCAAGTGCTCGTTCTTTCGAAAAATGGCCGAAATCCTTCATACGTCACGACGAAGTAGTGAGTTCAATCCAAAACGGTGGCTACGTTTCCAAAAAGTAATTTTGGGCCCAAAACGGACATCGTGTGCAAAAGTTACGCTCAATTCTTCGTACGTCGACAATCCAAGCGTTCCAAATATGCATGTACTCATTCTTTCGAAAAATGGCTGAAATCCCGCATACGTCACGACGAAGTGGTGAGTTCAATCCAAAACGGTCGCTACATTTCCAAAAAGTACTTATGGACCCAAAGCGGACACCGTGTGCAATAGTTACGCTCAATTCTTCGTTCGCCGACTCTCCAAGTGTTCTAAATATACAAGCGCTCATTCTTTCGATGAATGGCCAAAATCCCTCGTACGTCACGACGAAGTTGCGAGTTCAATCCAAAATGGTCGCTACATTTCCAAAAAGTACTTATGGGCCCAAAACGGACACTGTGTGCAAAAGTTATGTTCAATTCTTCGTCCGCCGACTCTCCAAGCGTTCTAAGTATACAAGCGCTCATTCTTTCGAAGAATGGCCAAAATCCCTCGTACGTCACGGCGAAGTTGTGAGTTTAATCCAAAACGATCGCTACATTTCCAAAAAGTACTTATGGGCCCAAGACGGACACCGTTTGCAAAAGTTACGCTCAATTATTCGTAAACCGACAATCCAAGCATTCCAAATTTTCAAGTGCTCATTCTTTCGAAAATGGCCGAAATCCTTCATACGTCACGACGAAGTGGTGAGTTCAATCCAAAACGGTCGCTACATTTTCAAAAAGTACTTATGGACCCAAAGCGGACACCGTGTGCAAAAGTTACGCTCAATTCTTCGTCCGCCGACTCTCCAAGTGTTATAAATATACAAGCGCTCATTCTTTCGAAGAAAGGCCAAAATCCCCCGTACGTCACAACGAAGTTGTGAGTTCAATCCAAAACGATCGCTACAATTCCAAAAAGTACTTGTGGGCCCAAAGCGGACACCGTGTGCAAAAGTTACGCTAAATTCTTCGTACGCAGACAATCCAAGCGTTCCAAATATGCAAGTGCTCATTCTTTCAAAAAATGGCCGAAATCCTTCATACGTCACGATGAAGTAGTGAGTTCAATCCAAAACGGTGGCTACGTTTCCAAAAAGTAATTTTGGGCCCAGAACGGACACCGTGTGCAAAAGTTACGCTCAATTCTTCGTACGTCGACAATCCAAGCGTTCCAAATATGCATGTGCTCATTCTTTCGAAAAATGGTTTAAATCCCGTATACGTCACGACGAAGTGGTGAGTTCAATCCAAAACGGTCGCTACATTTCCAAAAAGTACTTATGGGCCCAAAGCGGACACCGTGCGCAAAAGTTACGCTCAATTCTTCGTCCGCCGACTCTCAAATTGTTCTAAATATACAAGCGCTCATTCTTTCGATGAATGGACAAAATCCCTCGTACGTCACGACGAAGTTGCGATTTCAATCCAAAATGGTCGCTACATTTCCAAAAAGTACTTATGGGCCCAAAATGGACACCGTGTGCAAAAGTTACGTTCAAATTTTCGTACGGTGACAATCCAAGCGTTCCAAATATGCAAGTGCTCATTCTTTCGAAAAATGGCCGAAATCCTTCATACGTCACGAAGAAGTGGTGAGTTCAATCCAAAACGGTCGCTACATTTCCAAAAATTTCTTATGGGCGCAAAGTGGACATCGTGTGCAATAGTTATGCTCAATTCATCGTCCGCCGACTCTCCAAGCGTTCTAAGTATACAAGCGCTAATTCATTCGAGGAATGGCCAAAATCCCTCGTACTTAACGACGAAGTGGTGAGTTCAATCCAAAATGGTCGCTACATTTCCGAAAAGTGCTTATGGCCCCAAAACGGACACCGTGTGCAAAAGTTACGCTCAATTCTTTGTACGCCGACAATCCAAGCGTTCCAAATATGCAATTGCTCATTCTTTCGAAAAATGGCCAAAATCCCTCATACATCACGACGAAGTGGTGAGTTCAATCCAAAACGGTCGCTACATTTTCAAAAAGTTCTTATGGGCCCAAAGCGGACACTGTGTGCAAAAGTTATGTTCAATTCTTCGTCCGCCGACTCTCCAAGCGTTCTAAGTACACAAGCGCTCATTCTTTTGAAGATTGGCCAAAATCCCTCGTACGTCACGGCAAAGTTGTGAGTTTAATCCAAAACGGTCGCTACATTTCCAAAAAGTACTTATGGGCCCAAGACGGACACCGCTCGCAAAAGTTATGCTCAATTCTTCGTAAGCCGACAATCCAAGCGTTCCAAATATGCAAGTGCTCATTCTTTTGAAAAATCGCCGAAATCCTTCAGACGTCATGACGAAGTGGTGAGTTCAATCCAAAACGGTCGCTACATTTCCAAAAAGCTCTTATGGGCCCAAAGCGGACAAAGTGTGCAAAAGTTATGCTCAATTGTTCGTCCGCCGACTCTCCAAGCGTTCTAAGTATACAAGCGCTCATTCTTTCGAAGAATGGCCAAAATCACCCGTACGTCACGACGAAGTTGTGAGTTCAATCCAAAACGGTCGTTACATTTCGAAAAAGTACTTATGGGCCCAAAGCGGAAAATCGTGTGCAAAAGTTATGCTCAATTCTTCGTCCGCCGACCCTCCAAGCGTTCTAAGTATAGGAGCGCTCATTCTTTCGAAGAATGACCAAAATCCCCCGTACGTCATGATGAAGTTGTGAGTTCAATCTAAAACGGTCGCTACATTTCCAAAATGTACTTGTGGGCCCAAAACGGACCCCGTGTGCAAAAGTTACGCTCAATTCTTCGTACGCCGACAATCCAAGCGTTCCAAATATGCAATTGCTCATTCTTTCGAAAAATGGCCAAAATCCCTCATACATCACGACGAAGTGGTGAGTTCAATCCAAAACGGTCGCTACATTTCCAAAAAGTTCTTATGGGCCCAAAGCTGACACTGTGTGCAAAAGTTATGTTCAATTCTTCGTCCGCCGACTCTCCAAGCGTTCTAAGTATACAAGCGCTCATTCTTTTGAAGATTGGCCAAAATCCCTCGTACGTCACGGCGAAGTTGTTTGTTTAATCCAAAACGATCGCTACATTTCCAAAAAGTACTTATGGGCCCAAGACGGACACCGTTCGCAAAAGTTACGCTCAATTCTTCGTAAGCCGACAATCCAAGCGTTCCAAATATGCAAGTGCTCATTCTTTTGAAAAATCGCCGAAATCCTTCAGACGTCACGACGAAGTGGTGAGTTCAATCCAAAACGGTCGCTACATTTCCAAAAAGCTCTTATGGTCCCAAAGCGGACAAAATGTGCAAAAGTTATGCTCAATTGTTCGTCCGCCGACTCTCCAAGCATTCTAAGTATACAAGCGCTCATTCTTTCG
The DNA here is from genome assembly GCF_002742605.1 of Olea europaea var. sylvestris. Lineage (NCBI taxonomy): Eukaryota > Viridiplantae > Streptophyta > Magnoliopsida > Lamiales > Oleaceae > Olea > Olea europaea. Next base: position 34,428 of record NW_019251033.1, read on the forward strand.
AAGAATGGTCAAAATCACCCGTACGTCACGACGAAGTTGTGAGTTCAATCCAAAACGGTCGTTACATTTCCAAAAAGTACTTATGGGCCCAAAGCGGAAAATCGTGTGCAAAAGTTATGCTCAATTCTTCGTCCGCCGACCCTCCAAGCGTTCTAAGTATACAAGCGCTCATTCTTTCGAAGAATGACCAAAATCCCCCGTACGTCATGATGAAGTTGTGAGTTCAATCTAAAACGGTCGCTACATTTCCAAAAAGTACTTGTGGGCCCAAAACGAACCCCGTGTGCAAAAGTTACGCTAAATTCTTCGTACGCATACAATCCAAGCGTTCCAAATATGCAAGTGCTCATTCTTTCGAGAAATGGCCAAAATCCTTCATACGTCACGATGAAGTAGTGAGTTCAATCCAAAATGGTGGCTACATTTCCAAAAAGTAATTTTGGGCCCAAAACGGACACCGTGTGCAAAAGTTACGCTCAATCCTTCGTACGTCGACAATCCAAGCGTTCCAAATATGCATGTGCTCATTCTTTCGAAAAATGGCTGAAATCCCGCATACGTCACGACGAAGTGGTGAGTTCAATCCAAAACGGTCGCTACATTTCCAAAAAGTACTTATGGGCACAAAGCAGACTCCGTGTGCAAAAGTTACGCTCAATTCTTCGTCCGCCGACTCTCCAAGTGTTATAAATATACAAGCGCTCATTCTTTCGATGAATGGCCAAAATCCGTCGTACGTCACGACGAAGTTGCGAGTTCAATCCAAAACGGTCGCTACATTTCCAAAAAGTACTTATGGGCCCAAAACGGACACCGTGTGCAAAAGTTACGCTCAAATTTTTGTACGCTGACAATCCAAGCGTTCCAAATATGCAAGTGCTCATTCTTTCGAAAAATGGCCGAAATCCTTCATATGTCACGACGATGTGGTGAGTTCAATCCAAAACGGTCGCTATATTTCCAAAAAGTTCATATGGGCGCAAAGCGGACGCCGTGTGCAATAGTTATGCTCAATTCTTCGTCCGCCGACTCTCCAAGCGTTCTAAGTATACAAGCGCTCATTCTTTCAAAGAATGGCCAAAATCCCCCGTATGTCACGACGAAGTTGTGACTTCTATCCAAAACGGTCGCTACATTTCCAAAAAGTACTTATGGGCCCAAAGCGAACACCGTGTGCAAAAGTTACGCTAAATTCTTCATCCGCCGACTCTCCAAGCGTTCCAAATATGCAAGCGCTCATTCTTTTGAAGAATGGCCAAAATCCCTCGTACATCACGACGAAGTAGTGAGTTCAATCCAAAACGGTCGCTACATTTCTAAAAAGTAATTTTGGGCCCAAAACGGACACCGTGTGCAAAAGTTACGCTCAATTCTTCGTACGTCGACAATCTAAGCGTTCCAAATATGCATGTGCTCATTCTTTCGAAAAATGGCCGAAATCCTTCATACGTCACGACGAAGTGGTGAGTTAAATCCAAAACGGTCACTACATTTTCAAAAGGTTCTTATGGGCCCAAAGCGGACACCGTGTGCAAAAGTTATGCTCAATTCTTCGTCCACGGACTCTCCAAGTGTTCTAAGTATACAAGCGCTCATTCTTTCGAAGAATGGCCAAAATCCCCCGTACGTCACGACGAAGTTGTGACTTCTATCCAAAACGGTCGCTACATTTTCAAAAAGTACTAATGGGCCCAAAGCGAACACCGTGTCCAAAAGTTACGATAAATTCTTCGTCCGCCGACTCTCCAAGCGTTCCAAATATGCAAGCCCTCATTCTTTCGAAGAATGGCCAAAATCCCCCGTTCGTCACGACGAAGTTGTGAGTTCAATCCAAAACGGTCGCTACATTTCTAAAAAGTAATTTCGGGCCCAAAACGGACACCGTGTGCAAAAGTTACGCTCAATTCTTCGTACGTCGACAATCCAAGCGTTCCAAATATGCATGTGCTCATTCTTTCGAAAAATGGCTGAAATCCCGCATACGTCACGACGAAGCGGTGAGTTCAATCCAAAACGGTCGCTACATTTCCAAAAAGTTTTTATGGGCCCAAAGCGGACACCGTGTGCAAAAGTTATGTTCAATTCTTCGTCCGCCGACTCTCCAAGCGTTCTAAGTATACAAGCGCTCATTCTTTCGAAGAATGGCCAAAATCCCTCATACGTCACGGCTAAGTTGTGGGTTTAATCCAAAACGGTCGCTATATTTTCAAAAAGTACTTATGGGCCCAAGACGGACACCGTTTGCAAAAGTTACGCTCAATTCTTCGTACGCCGACAATTCAAGCGATCCAAATATGCAAGTGCTCATTCTTTCGAAAAATGGCCGAAATCCTTCATACGTCACGACGAAGTAGTGAGTTCAATCCAAAACGGTCGCTACATTTCCAAAAGGTTCTTATGGGCCCAAAGCGGTCACCGTGTGCAAAAGTTATGCACAATTGTTCGTCCACCGACTCTCCAAGCGTTCTAAGTATACAAGCGCTCATTCTTTCGATGTATGGCCAAAATTCCCCGTACGTCACGATGAAGTTGTGACTTCTTTCCAAAACGGTCGCTACATTTCCAAAAAGTACTTATGGGCCCAAAATGGACACCGTGTGCAAAAGTTACGCTAAATTCTTCGTACGAAGACAATCCAAGCGTTCCAAATATGCAAGTGCTCATTCTTTCGAAAAATGGCTGAAATCTTTCATACGTCACGACGAAGTAGTGAGTTCAATCCAAAATGGTGGCTACATTTCCTAAAAGTAATTTTGGGCCCAAAACGGACACCTTGTGCAAAAGTTACGCTCAATTCTTCGTACGTCGACAATCCAAGCGTTCCAAATATGCATGTGCTCATTCTTTCGAAAAATGGCTGAAATCCCGCATACGTCACGACGAAGTGGTGAGTTCAATCCAAAACGGTCGCTACATTTCCAAAAAGTACTTATGGGCCCAAAGCGGACACCGTGTGCAAAAGTTACGCACAATTCTTCGTCCGCCGACTCTCCAGGTGTTCTAAATATACAAGCGCTCATTCTTTCGATGAATAGCCAAAATCCCTCGTACGTCACGGCGAAGTTGTGAGTTCAATCCAAAACGGTCGCTACATTTCCAAAAAGTACTTATGGGCCCAAGACGGACACCGTTTGCTAAAGTTACGCTCAATTCTTCGTACGCCGACAATCCAAGAGTTCCAAATATGCACGTGCTCATTCTTTCAAAAAATGGCCGAAATCCTTCATACGTCACGACGAAGCGGTGAGTTCAATCCAAAATGGTCGCTACATTTCCAAAAAGTTCTTATTGGCCCAAAACGGACACCGTGTGCAAAAGTTATGTTCAATTCTTCGTCCACCGACTCTCCAAGCGTTCTAAGTATACAAGTGCTCATTCTTTTGAAGATTGGCCAAAATCCCTCATACGTCACGGCGAAGTTGTGAGTTTAATCCAAAATGGTCGCTACATTTCCAAAAAGTACTTATGTGCCCAAGACGGACACCGTTTGCAAAAGTTACGCTCAATTCTTCGTACGCCGACAATCCAAGCGTTCCAAATATGCAAGTGCTCATTCTTTCGAAAAATGGCCGAAATCCTTCATACGTCACGACGAAGTGGTGAGTTCAATCCAAAACGGTCCCTACATTTCCAAAAAGTTCTTATGGGCCCAAAGCGGACACCGTGTGCAAAAGTTATGCTCAATTCTTCGTCCGCCGACTCTCCAAGCGTTCTAAGTATACAAGCGCTCATTCTTTCGAAGAATGACCAAAATCCCCCGTACGTTACGACGAAGTTGTGACTTCTATCCAAAACGGTCACTACATTTCTAAAAAGTACTTATGGGCCCAAAACGGACACCTTGTACAAAAGTTACGCTCAATTCTTCATACGTTGAACATCCAAGCATTCCAAATATGCAAGTGCTCATTCTTTCGAAAAATGGCTGAAATCCCGCATACGTCACGACGAAGTAGTGAGTTCAATCCAAAACGATCGCTACATTTCCAAAAAGGGCTTACGGGCCCAAAATGGACACCGTGTGCAAAAGTTAGGCTCAATTCTTCGTACGCCGGCAATCCAAGCGTTCCAAATATGTAAGTGCTCATTCTTTCGAAAAATGGCTGAAATCCCGCATACGTCACGACGAAGTAGTAAGTTCAATCCAAAACGATCGCTACATTTCCAAAAAGGGCTTACGGGCCCAAAATGGACACCGTGTGCAAAAGTTAGGCTCAATTCTTCGTACGCCGGCAATCCAAGCGTTCCAAATATGTAAGTGCTCATTCTTTCGAAAAATGGCTGAAATCCCGCATACGTCACGACGAAGTAGTAAGTTCAATCCAAAACGATCGCTACATTTCCAAAAAGGGCTTACGGGCCCAAAATGGACACCGTGTGCAAAAGTTAGGCTCAATTCTTCGTACGCCGGCAATCCAAGCGTTCCAAATATGTAAGTGCTCATTCTTTCGAAAAATGGCTGAAATCCCGCATACGTCACGACGAAGTAGTGAGTTCAATCCAAAACAATGGCCACATTTCCAAAAAGTAATTTTGGGTCCAAAACGGACATCGTGTTGAAAAGTTACGCTCAATTCTTCGTACGTCGACAATCCAAGCGTTCCAAATATGCATTTACTCATTCTTTCGAATAATGGCCGAAATCCTTCAAACGTCAAGACGAAGCGGTGAGTTCAATCCAAAACGGTCGCTACATTTCCAAAAAGTTCTTATTGGCCCAAAGCGGACACCGTCTGCAAAAGTTATGTTCAATTCTTCGTCCGCCGACTCTCCAAGCGTTCTAAGTATACAAGCGCTCATTCTTTCGAAGAATGGCCAAAATCCCTCGTACGTCAGGGCTAAGTTGTGAATTTAATCCAAAACGGTCGCTACATTTCGAAAAAGTACTTATGGGCCCAAGACGGACATCGTTTGTAAAAGTTACGCTCAATTCTTCGTACGCCGACAATCCAAGCGTTCCAAATATGCAAGTGCTCATTCTTTCGAAAAATGGCTGAAATCCTTCATACGTCACGACGAAGTGGTGAGTTCAATCCAAAACGGTCACTACATTTCCAAAAAGTTCTTATGGGCCCAAAGCGGACACCGTGTGCAAAAGTTATGCTCAATTTTTCGTCCGTCGACTCTCCAAGCGTTCTAAGTATACAAGTGCTCATTCTTTCGAAGAATGGCCAAAATCCCCCGTACGTCACGACGAAGTTGTGACTTCTATCCAAAACGGTCACTACATTTCTAAAAAGTACTTATGGGCCCAAAACGGACACCATGTGCAAAAGTTACGCTAAATTCTTCGTACGCAGACAATCCAAGCATTCCAAATATGGAAGTGCTCATTCTTTCGAAAAATGGCCGAAATCCTTCATACGTCACAACGAAGTAGTGAGTTCAATCCAAAACAGTGGCTACATTTCCAAAAAGTAATTTTGGGCCCAAAACGGACATCGTGTTGAAAAGTTACTCTCAATTCTTCGTCCGTCGACAATCCAAGCGTTCCAAATATGCATTTGCTCATTCTTTTGAAAAATGGCTGAAATCCCGCATACGTCACGACGAAGTGGTGAGTTCAATCCAAAACGGTCACTACATTTCCAAAAAGTGCCTATGGGCCCAAAGCGGACACCGTGTGCAAAAGTTACGGTCAATTCTTCGTCCGCCGACTCTCCAAGTGTTCTAAATATACAAGCGCTCATTCTTTCGATGACTGGCTAAAATCACTCCCACGTCACGACGAAGTTCTGAGTTCAATCCAAAACGGTCGCTACATTTCCAAAAAGTACTTATGGGCCCAAAACGGACACCGTGTGCAAAAGTTACGCTCAATTCTTCGTACGCCGACAATCCAAGCGTTCCAAATATTCAATTCCTCATTCTTTCGAAAAATGGCCGAAATCCTTCATACGTCACGACGAAGTGGTGAGTTCAATCCAAAACGGTCGCTACATTTCCAAAAAGTTCTTATGGGCGCAAAGCAGACACCGTGTGCAAAAGTTATGCTCAATTCTTCGTCCGTCGACTCTCCAAGCGTTCTAAGTATACAAGTGCTAATTCATTCGAGAAATTGCCAAAATCCCTCGTACTTCACGACGAAGTGGTTAGTTCAATCCAAAACGGTCGCTACATTTCCAAAAAGTACTTATGGGCCCAAAGCGGACACCGTGTGCAAAAGTTACGCTCAATTCTTCGTCCGTCGACTCTCAAAGTGTTCTAAATATACAAACGCTCATTCTTTCGATGAATGGCCAAAATCCCTCGTGCATCACGACGAAGTTGCGAGTTCAATCCAAAACGGTCACTACATTTCCAAAAAGTACTTATGGGTGCAAAACGGACACCGTGTGCAAAAGTTACGCTCAATTTTTCGTACGCGGACAATCCAAGCGTTCCAAATATGCAAGTGCTCATTCTTTCGAAAAATGGCCGAAATCCTTCATATGTCACGACGAAGTGGTGAGTTCAATCCAAAACGGTCGCTACATTTCCAAAAAGTTCTTAAGGGCGCAAAGCGGACACCGTGTGCAAAAGTTATGCTCAATTCTTCGTCCGCCGACTCTCCAAGCGTTCTAAGTATATAAGCACTAATTCATTCGAGGAATGGCCAAAATCCCTCGTACTTCACGACGAAGTGGTGAGTTCAATCCAAAACGGTCGCTACATTTTCGAAAAGTACTTATGGTCCCAAAACGGACACCGTGTGCAAAAGTTATGCTCAATTTTTTGTACGCCGACAATCCAAGCATTCCAAATATACAAGTGCTCATTCTTTCAAAAAAAGACTGAAATCCTTCATATGTTACGACGAAGTAGTGAGTTCAATCCAAAACGGTCGCTACATTTCCAAAAAGTACTTATGGGCCCAAAACGGACACCGTGTGCAAAAGTTACGCTCAATTCTTCGTACGTCGAACATCCAAGCGTTCCAAATATGCAAGTGCTCATTCTTTCGAAAAATGGCTAAAATCCCGCATACGTCACGACGAAGTAGTGAGTTGAATCCAAAACGGTCGCTACATTTCCAAAAAGTACTTATGGGCCCAAAGCGGACACCGTGTGCAAAAGTTACGCTCAATTCTTCGTCCCCCACTCTCCAAGTGTTCTAAATATACAAGCGCTCATTCTTTCGATGAATGGCCAAAATCGATCCTACGTCATGGCGAAGTTGTGAGTTCGATCCAAAACGGTCGCTACATTTTCAAAAAGTGCTTATGGGCCCAAAACGGACACCCTGTGCAAAAGTTACGCTCAATTCTTCATACGTCGAACATCCAAGCATTCCAAATATGGAAGTGCTCATTCTTTCGAAAAATGGCTGAAATCTCGCATACGTCACGACGAAGTAGTGAGTTCAATCCAAAACGGTCGCTACATTTCCAAAAAGTACTTATGGGCCCAAGACGGACACCGTTTGCAAAAGTTACGCTCAATTCTTCGTACGCCGACAATCCAAGCGTTCCAAATATGCAAGTGCTCATTCTTTCGAAAAATGGCCGAAATCCATCATACGTCACGATGAAGTGGTGAGTTCAATCCAAAACGATCGCTACATTTCCAAAAGGTTCTTATGGGCCCAAAGCGGACACCGTGTGCAAAAGTTATGCTCAATTCTTCGTCCGCCGACTCTCCAAGCGTTCTAATTATACAAGCGCTCATTCTTTCGAAGAATGGCCAAAATCCCCCGTACGTCACGATGAAGTTGTGACTTCTAACCAAAACGCTCGCTACATTTCCAAAAAGTACTTATGGGCCCAAAACGTACACCGTGTGCAAAAGTTACGCTAAATTCTTCGTACGCAGACAATCCAAGCGTTCCAAATATGCAAGTGCTCATTGTTTCGAAAAATGGCCGAAATCCTTCATACGTCACGACGAAGTAGTGAGTTCAATCCAAAACAATGGCTACATTTCCAAAAAGTAATTTTGGGCCCAAAACGGACATCACGTGCAAAAGTTGCGCTCAATTCTTCGTACGTCGACAATCCTAGCATTCCAAATATGCATTTGCTCATTCTTTCGAAAAATGGTTGAAATCCCGCATACGTCACGACGAAGTGGTGAGTTCAATCCAAAATGGTCGCTACATTTCCAAAATGTACCTATGGGCCCAAAGCGGACACCGTGTGCAAAAGTTACGCTCAATTCTTCGTCCGCCGACTCTCCAAGTGTTCTAAATATACAAGCGCTCATTCTTTTGATGACTGGCTAAAATCACTCCCACGTCACGACGAAGTTGTGAGATCAATCAAAAACGGTCGCTACGTTTCGAAAAAGTACTTATGGGCCCAAAACGGACACCGTGTGCAAAAGTTACGCTCAATTCTTCGTACGCCGACAATCCAAGCATTCCAAATATGCAATTGCTCATTCTTTCGAAAAATGGCCAAAATCCCTCATACGTCACGATAAAGTGGTGAGTTCAATCCAAAACGGTCGCTACATTTCCAAAAAGTACTTATGTGCCCAAAGCGGACACCGTGTGCAAAAGATACGCTGAATTCTTCGTCCGCCGACTCTCCAAGTGTTCTAAATATACAACCGCTCATTCTTTTGATGAATGGCCAAAATCCCTGGTACATCAAGACGAAGTTGTGAGTTCAATCCAAAACGGTCGCAACATTTCCAAAAAGTACTTATGGGCCCAAAACGGACACCGTTTGCAAAAGTTACGCTCAATTCTTCGTACGCCGACAATCCAAGCGTTCCAAATATACAAGTGCTCATTCTTTCGAAAAATGGCCGAAATTCCTCATACATCACGACGAAATGGTGAGTTCAATCAAAAACGGTCGCTACATTTCCAAAAAGTTCTTATGGGCCCAAAGCGGACACCGTGTGCAAAAGTTATGCTCAATTCTTCGTCCGCCGACTCTCCAAGCGTTCTAAGTATACAAGCGCTCATTCTTTTGATGAATGGCCAAAATCCCCTGAACGTCACGATGAAGTTGTGAGTTCAATCCAAAATGGTCGCTACATTTCCAAAAAGTACATATGGGCCCAAAACGGACACCGTGTGCAAAAGTTACGCTAAATTCTTCGTACGCAGACAATCCAAGTGTTACAAATATGCAAGTGCTCATTCTTTCGAAAAATGGCCGAAATCCTTCATACGTCACGAGGAAGTAGTGAGGTCAATCCAAAATGGTCGCTACATTTCCAAAAAGTAATTATGGGCCCAAAACGGACACCGAGTGCAAAAGTTACGCTCAATTCTTCGTACGTCGACAATCCAAGCGTTCCAAATATGTAAGTGCTCATTCTTTCGACAAATGGCTGAAATCCCATATACGTCACGATGAAGTGGCGAGTTCAGTCCAAAACGGTCGCTTCATTTCCAAAAAGTACTAATGTGCCCAAAGCGGACACCGTGTGCAAAAGATACGCTGAATTCTTCGTCCGCCGACTCTCCAAGTGTTCTAAATATTCAACCGCTCATTCTTTTGATGAATGGCCAAAATCCCTGGTACATCAATACGAAGTTGTGAGTTCAATCCAAAACGGTCGCAACATTTCCAAAAAGTACTTATGGGCCCAAAACGGACACCGTTTGCAAAAGTTACGCTCAATTCTTCGTACGCCGACAATCCAAGCGTTCCAAATATACATGTGCTCATTCTTTCGAAAAATGGTCGAAATTCCTCATACATCATGACGAAGTGGTGAGTTCAATCAAAAACGGTCGCTACATTTCCAAAAAGTTCTTATGGGCCCAAAGCGGACACCGTGTGCAAAAGTTATGCTCAATTCTTCGTCCGCCGACTCTCCAAGCGTTCTAAGTATACAAGCGCTCATTCTTTTGATGAATGGCCAAAATCCCCCGAACGTCACGATGAAGTTGTGAGTTCAATCCAAAATGGTCGCTACATTTCCAAAAAGTACATATGGGCCCAAAACAGACACCGTGTGCAAAAGTTACGCTAAATTCTTCGTACGCAGACAATCCAAGCGTTCCAAATATGCAAGTGTTCATTCTTTCGAAAAATGGCTGAAATCCTTCATACGTCACGAGGAAGTAGTGAGTTCAATCCAAAACGGTCGCTACATTTCCAAAAAGTAATTATGGGCCCAAAACGGACACCGAGTGCAAAAGTTACGCTCAATTCTTCGTACGTCGACAATCCAAGCGTTCCAAATATGTAAGTGCTCATTCTTTCGACAAATGGCTGAAATCCCATATACGTCACGATGAAGTGGCGAGTTCAGTCCAAAACGGTTGCTTCATTTCCAAAAAGTACTTATGTGCCCAAAGCGGACACCGTGTGCAAAAGATACGCTGAATTCTTCGTCCGCCGACTCTCCAAGTGTTCTAAATATTCAACCGCTCATTCTTTTGATGAATGGCCAAAATCCCTGGTACATCAATACGAAGTTGTGAGTTCAATCCAAAACGGTCGCAACATTTCCAAAAAGTACTTATGGGCCCAAAATGGACACCGTGTGCAAAAGTTACGCTCAATTCTTCGTACGTCGACAATCCAAGCGTTCCAAATATGCAAGTGCTCATTCTTTCGAAAAATGGCCAAAATCCTTCATATGTTACGACGAAGTAGTGAGTTCAATAAAAAACGGTCGCTACATTTCTAAAAAGTACTTATGGGCCCAAAACGGACACCGTTTGCGGAAGTTACTCTCAATTCTCCGTACGCCGACAATCCCAACGTTCCAAGTATGCAAGGGCTCATTCTTTTGAAAAATGGCCAAAATCCTACATACGTCAAGACGAAGTGGTGAGTTCAATCCTAAACTGGTCGCTACATTTCCAAAAAGTTCTTAAGGGCCCAAAGCGGACACCGTGTGCAAAAGTAATGCTCAATTCTTCGTCCGCCGACTCTCTAAGCGTTCTAAGTATACAAGCGCTCATTCTTTCGAAGAATGGCCAAAATCCCTCATACGTTACGACGAAGTTGTGAGTTCAATCCAAAACGGTCGCTACATTTCCAAAAAGTACTTATGGGCCCAAAATTGACACCGTGTGCAACAGTTACGCTAAATTCTTCGTACGCAAACAATCCAAGCGTTCCAAATATGCAAGTGCTTATTCTTTCAAAAATTGGCCAAAATCCTTCATACGTCACGACGAAGTAGTGAGTTCAATCCAAAACGGTCGCTACATTTCCAAAAAGTAATTATGGGCCCAAAACGGACACTGTGTGCAAAAGTTACGTTCCATTCTTCATACGTCGACAATCCAAGCGTTCCAAATATGCAAGTGCTCATTCTTTCGAAAAATGGCTGAAATCCCGCATACGTCACGATGATGTAGTGAGTTCAATCCAAAACGGTCGCTACATTTCCAAAAAGTACTTATGGGCCCAAAGCGGACACCGTGTGCAAAAGTTACGCTCAATTCCTCGTCCGCCGACTCTCCAAGTGTTCTAAATATATAAGCGCTCATTCTTTTGATGAATGGCCAAAATCCCTCCTATGTCGTGACGAAGTTGTGAGTTCAATCCAAAACGGTCACTACATTTCCAAAAAGTACTTATGGGCCCAAAACGGACACCGTGTGCAAAAGTTACGCTCCATTCTTCGTACGCTGACAATCCAAGCGTTCCAAATATACAAGTGCTCATTCTTTCGAAAAATGGCCGAAATCCTTCATACATCACGACGAAGTGGTGAGTTCAATCCAAAACGGTCGCTACATTTCCAAAAAGTTCTTATGGGCCCGAAGCGGACACCGTGTGCAAAAGCTATGCTCAATTCTTCGTTCGCCGACTCTCCAAGCGTTCTAAGTATACAAGCGCTAATTCTTTCGAAGAATGGCCAAAATCCCTCGTACGTCACGATGAAGTGGTGAGTTCAAATCAAAATGGTCGCTACATTTCCAAAAAGTACTTATGGGCCCAAAACGGACACCGTGTGCAAAAGTTACGCTCAATTCTTCGTACGTCGACAATCCAAGCGTTCCAAATATGCAAGTGCTCATTCTTTCGAAAAATGGCTGAAATCCCGCATACGTCACGACGAAGTAGTGAGTTCAATCCAAAACGGTCGCTACATTTCCAAAATGTACTTATGGGCCCAAAGCGGACACCGTGTGCAAAAGTTACGCTCAATTCTTCGTCCGCCGACTCTCCAAGTGTTCTAAATATATAACCGCTCATTCTATCAATGAATGGCCAAAATCCCTCCTACGTCGTGATGAAGTTGGGAGTTCAATCCAAAACGGTCGCAACATTTCCAAAAAGTACTTATGGGCCCAAAACGGACACCGTGTGCAAAAGTTACGCTCCATTCTTCATACGCTGACAATCCAAGCGTTCCAAATATACAAGTGCTCATTCTTTCGAAAAATGGCCGAAATCCTTCATACATCACGGCGAAGGGGTGAGTCCAATCCAAAACGGTCGCTACATTTCCAAAAAGTTCTTATGGGCCCAAAGAGGACACCGTGTGCAAAAGCTATGCTCAATTCTTCGTTCGCCGACTCTCCAAGCGTTCTAAGTATACAAGCACTAATTCTTTCGAAGAATGGCCAAAATCCCTCGTACGTCATGACGAAGTGGTGAGTTCAATCCAAAACGGTCGCTACATTTCCAAAACGAACTTATGGGCCCAAAACGGACACCGTGTGCAAAAGTTATGCCCAATTTTTCATACGCCGACAATCCAAGCGTTCCAAATATGCAAGTGCTCGTTCTTTCAAAAAATGGCCGAAATCCTTCATACGTCACGACGAAGTAGTGAGTTCAATCCAAAACGGTAGATACATTTCCAAAAAGTACATATGGGCCCAAAGCGGACACCGTGTGCAAAAGTTACGCTCAATTCTTCGTCCGCCGACTCTCCAAGTGTTCTAAATATGCAAGCGGTCATTGTTTCGATGAATGGCCAAAATCCCTCCTACGTCACGAGGAAGTTGTGAGTTCAATCCAAAACGGTCGCTACATTTCCAAAAAGTACTTATGGGCCCAAAACGGACACCGTGTGCAAAAGTTACGCTCAATTCTTTGTACGCCGACAATCCAAGCGTTCCAAATATGCAGGCGCTCATTCTTTTGAAAAATGACCGAAATCCTTCATACGTCACGATGAAGTGGTGAGTTAAATCCAAAATGGTCACTACATTTCCAAAAAGTTCTTATGGGCCCAAAGCGGACACCGTGTGCAAAAGCTATGCTCAATTCTTCGTCCGCCGACTCTCCAAGCGTTCTAAGTATACAAGCGCTAATTCTTTCGAAGAATGGCCAAAATCCCTCGTACGTCACGACGAAGTGGTGAGTTCAATCCAAAACGGTCGCTACATTTCCAAAAAGTACTTATGGGCCGAAAACGGACACCGTGTCCAAAAGTTATGCTCAATTCTTCGTCCCCCGACTCTCCAAGCATTCTAAGTATACAAGTGCTCATTCTTTTGATGAATAGCCAAAATCCCTCGTACATCACGACGAAGTTGTGAGTTTAATCCAAAACGGTCGCTACATTTCCAAAAAGTACATATGGGCCTAAAACGGACACCGAGTGCAAAAGTTACGCTAAATTCTTCGTCCGTCGACTCTCCAAGTGTTCTAAATATGCAAGTGCTCATTCTTTCGAAAAATGGCCGAAATCCTTCATACGTCAAGATGGAGTAGTGAGTTCAATCCAAAACGGTCGCTACATTTCCAAAAAGTAATTATGGGCCCAAAACGGACACCGTGTGCAAAAGTTACGCTCAATTCTTGGTACGTCGACAATCCAAGCGTTCCAAATATGTAAGTGCTCATTCTTTCAACAAATGGCTGAAATCCAATATACGTCACGATGAAGTGGCGAGTTCAGTCCAAAATCGTCGCTACATTTCCAAAAAGTACTTATGGGCCCAAACCGGACATAGTGTGCAAAACTAATGCTCAATTTTTCGTACGATGACAATCCAAGCGTTCCAAATATGCTAGTGCTCATTCTTTCGAAAATTGGCCGAAATCCTTCATACGTCACGACGAAGTAGTGAGTTCAATCCAAAACGTTCGCTACATTTCCAAAAAGTACTTATGGGCCCAAGACGGACACCGTGTACAAAAGTTACGCTCAATTTTTCGTACGCCGACAATCCAAGCGTTCCAAATATGCAATTGCTCATTCTTTTGAAAAAAGGCTAAAATCTCTCATACGTCACGACGAAGTGGTGAGATCAATCCAAAATGGTCACTACATTTCCAAAAAGTTCTTATGGGCCCAAATCGGACACCATGTGCAAAAGTTATGCTCAATTCTTCGTCCGCCGACTCTCCAAGTGTTCTAAGTAAACAAGCGCTCATTCTTTCGATGAATGGCCAAAATCCCTCGTACTTCACGACGAAGTTGTGAGTTCAATCCAAAAATGTCGCTACATTTCCAAAAATTACTTATGGGCCCTAAACGGACACCGTTTGCAAAAGTTATGCTCAATTCTTCGTACGCCGACAATCCAAGCGTTCCAAACACGCAAGTGCTCATTCTTTCGAAAAATGGCCGAAATCCTTCATACGTCACAATGAAGTGGCGAGTTCAATCCAAAAACGGTCGCTACATTTCCAAAAAGTTCTTATGGGCCCAAAGCGGACACCGTGTGCAAAAGTTATGCTCAATTCTTTGTCCGCCGACTCTCCAAGCGTTCTAAGTATACAAGCGCTCATTCTTTCGAAGAATGGCCAAAATCCCCCATACGTCACGACGAAGTGGTGAGTTCAATCTAAAACGGTCGCTACATTTCCAAAAAGTACTTATGGGCCCAAAACGGACACCGTTTGCAAAAGTTACGCTCAATTCATCGTACGCCAACAATCCTAGCGTTCGAAACATGCACGTGCTCATTCTTTCGAAAAATGACCAAAATCCTTCATACGTCACGATGAAGTGGTGAGTTCAATCCAAAAGGGTCGCTACATTTCCAAAAAGTACTTATGGGCCCAAAATGGACATCGTGTGCAAAAGTTACGCTCAATTCTTCGTACGCCGACAATCCAAGCGTTCCAAATATGCAAGTGCTCATTCTTTCGAAAAATGGCTAAAATCCCTCATACGTCACGACGAAGTGGTGAGTTCAATCTAAAACGGTCGCTACATTTCCAAAAAGTACTTATGGGCCCAAAATGGACATCGTGTGCAAAAGTTACGCTCAATTCTTCGTACGCCGACAATCCAAGCGTTCCAAATATGCAAGTGCTCATTCTTTCGAAAAATGGCTGAAATCCCGCATACGTCACGATGAAGTGGTGAGTTCAATCCAAAACGGTCGCTACATTTCCAAAAAGTACTTATGGGCCCAAAATGGACATCGTGTGCAAAAGTTACGCTCAATTCTTCTGACGTCGACAATCCAAGAGATCCAAATATGTAAGTGCTCATTCTTTCGACAAATGGATGAAATCCCATATACGTCGCGATGAAGTGGCGAGTTCGGTCCAAAATGGTTTCTACATTTCCAAAAAGTACTTATGGGCCCAAAGCGGATACCGTGTGAAAAAGATACGCTCAATTCTTCGTACGCCGACAATCCAAGCGTTCCAAACTTGCAAGTGCTCATTCTTTCGAAAAATGGCCAAAATCCTTTATACGTCACGATGAAGTGGTGAGTTCAATCCAAAACGGTCGCTACATTTCCAAAAAGTTCTTATGGGTCCAAAGCGGACACCGTGTGCAAAAGTTATGCTCAATTCTTCGTCCGCCGACTCTCCAAGCGTTCTAAGAATACAAGCGCTCATTCTTTCGAAGAATGGCCAAAATCCCCCGTACGTCACGACGAAGTTGTGAGTTCAATCTAAAACGGTCGCTACATTTCCAAAAAGTTCTTATGGGTCCAAAGCGGACACCGTGTGCAAAAGTTATGCTCAATTCTTCGTCCGCCGACTCTCCAAGCGTTCTAAGAATACAAGCGCTCATTCTTTCGAAGAATGGCCAAAATCCCCCGTACGTCACGACGAAGTTGTGAGTTCAATCTAAAACGGTCGCTACATTTCCAAAAAGTTCTTATGGGTCCAAAGCGGACACCGTGTGCAAAAGTTATGCTCAATTCTTCGTCCGCCGACTCTCCAAGCGTTCTAAGAATACAAGCGCTCATTCTTTCGAAGAATGGCCAAAATCCCCCGTACGTCACGACGAAGTTGTGAGTTCAATCTAAAACGGTCGCTACATTTCCAAAAAGTTCTTATGGGTCCAAAGCGGACACCGTGTGCAAAAGTTATGCTCAATTCTTCGTCCGCCGACTCTCCAAGCGTTCTAAGTAAACAAGCGCTCATTCTTTCGATAAATGGCCAAAATCCCTCGTACGTCACGACGAAGTTGTGAGTTCAATCCAAAATGGTCGCTACATTTCCAAAAAGTTCTTATGGGCCCAAAGCGGACACCGTGTGCAAAAGTTATGCTCAATTCTTCGTCCGCCGACTCTCCAAGCGTTCTAAGTATACAAGCGCTCATTCTTTCGAAGAATGGCCAAAATCCCCCGTACGTCACGACGAAGTTGTGAGTTCAATCTAAAACGGTCGCTACATTTCCAAAAAGTTCTTATGGGCCCAAAGCGGACACCGTGTGCAAAAGTTATGCTCAATTCTTCGTCCGCCGACTCTCCAAGCGTTCTAAGTATACAAGCGCTCATTCTTTCGAAGAATGGCCAAAATCCCCCGTACGTCACGACGAAGTTGTGAGTTCAATCTAAAACGGTCGCTACATTTCCAAAAAGTTCTTATGGGCCCAAAGCGGACACCGTGTGCAAAAGTTATGCTCAATTCTTCGTACGCCGACAATCCAAGCGTTCCAAATATGCAATTGCTCATTCTTTCGAAAAATGGCCAAAATCCCTCATACGTCACGACGAAGTGGTGAGTTCAATCCAAAACAATCGCTACGTTTCCAAAAAGTTCTTATGGGCCCAAAGCGGACACCGTGTGCAAAAGTTAAGCTCAATTCTTCGTACGCCCACAATCCAAGCGTTCCAAATATGCAATTGCTCATTCTTTCGAAAAATGGCCAAAATCCCTCATACGTCACGACGAAGTGGTGAGTTCAATCCAAAACGGTCGCTACATTTCAAAAAAGTTCTTATGGGCCCAAATCGGACACCATGTGCAAAAGTTATGCTCAATTCTTCGTCCGCCGACTCTCCAAGCGTTCTAAGTATACAAGCGCTCATTCTTTCGAAGAATGGCCAAAATCCCCCGTACGTCACGACGAAGTTGTGAGTTCAATCGAAAACGGTCGCTACATTTCCAAAAAGTACTTATGGGCCCAAAACGGACACCGTTTGCAAAAGTTACGCTCGTACGCCGACAATCCAAGCGTTCGAAACATGCACGTGCTCATTCTTTCGAAAAATGACCAAAATCCTTCATACGTCACGATGAAGTGGTGAGTTCAATCCAAAATGGTCGCTAAATTTCCAAAAAGTACTTATGGGCCGAAAACGGACACCGTGTGCAAAAGTTACGCTCAATTCTTCGGACGTCGACAATCCATGAGATCCAAATATGTAAGTGCTCATTCTTTCGACAAATGGCTGAAATCCCATATACGTCGCGATGAAGTGGCGAGTTCGGTCCAAAATGGTTTCTACATTTCCAAAAAGTACTTATGGGCCGAAAACGGACACCGTGTGCAAAAGTTACGCTCAATTCTTCGTCCGCCGACTCTCCAAGCGTTCTAAGAATACAAGCGCTCATTCTTTCGAAGAATGGCCAAAATCCCCCGTACGTCACGACGAAGTTGTGAGTTCAATCCAAAACGGTCGCTACATTTCCAAAAAGTACTTATGGGCCCAAAATGGACATCGTGTGCAAAAGTTACGCTCAATTCTTCGGACGTCGACAATCCATGAGATCCAAATATGTAAGTGCTCATTCTTTCGACAAATGGCTGAAATCCCATATACGTCGCGATGAAGTGGCGAGTTCGGTCCAAAATGGTTTCTACATTTCCAAAAAGTACTTATGGGCCCAAAGCGGATACCGTGTGCAAAAGATACGCTCAATTCTTCGTACGCCGACAATCCAAGCGTTCCAAACTTGCAAGTGCTCATTCTTTCGAAAAATGGCCAAA
>NW_019251034.1:0-1288 GCF_002742605.1 Olea europaea var. sylvestris
CAAAATATAAATTAATATATCAAAAAAATTATTTTACTTCTAACCCTGTTAAATAAGGGTAAATTGCAAAGTTCGTCCCTAACCTTTGTCAAAAGTAGCAATTTTGTCCCTTAACCTTTTCTTTTATTCGATTTTCATCCACCTTTCATAAATTAGATATTTCATCTCTGCGAAATGTTTCCATACAAAGGACCTGTTAATGAGGTCTCTTGACTTTTAATATCAATCTTATTTTGTTCAAATCAAAATTCAGAATTTCCAAAAGTTTTTCATTGTGTTTGACGCAAACTTGTTTAAGATATGATTAATCCTCAAAAGCTATTGCAAGGAGTCCAAAAAGTTTCTCAAACTGAGATGGAGCCAATAATACTGATAGGCCTGCATTTTGTATTTGTTCAAGCCAAGTTGTCATCTTCTTCTTCATTCTGCAAGTTAGTGGTTAAGATTCCCTCATCTATGTTTAGGAAGTATTTATAAACGATTGCACTTATATACAGATACAAATGAATGGTAAAACAAATAGATAGTACTTGTGTGTCCAGTGAAACGTGTGAATAAAAAGTGGTTTGAATTGTTTATGAACATTAATCACACAAGGGATGTTATGTGTAGAAATCACAACTTGCTTAATAAAAATTCTGCATAATGATCAGTATTGAGCATATAATTGGCGTGGTTTAAAATTTCAATAGAAATCCAAGTCAAAGTCAATAAATTTTAACCACACATGAATTCATGAGTTTTACCAACTTTCCAACCAAACATTTCAATAACTTTTATTGAAATCTACCAAAATTTGATTTTTCATCGCCAAACAAGGGCTAAATCTGAAGATGTGTGAAACCTTTGGTTATTGGATAAAATTTAATTTAAAAGAGAAAATCTCTTCCCAAGAATGCGAAAGATAGCTATTCCTTTGGCAAAGAGCTTTCTCAGGAATAGAATTTATTTATTTGTTAGAAATGGACCTAATTACTTGGTTCTGATTATTGTAGTCTGTTTCACAAATTAGTATAATCCGCTAAAATTGTAAATACATAAAATGAATGCTAAATAAGTGAGTACTACCCGTAAGTTCCACAAAATATGTGCATACAAATTGTTTAACCGATTCTAAACATTTTATAAACATAAGTCAAGCCTGAATATATAATAATTATATATACATAAATGATCTTCTAAGTCCGACGACACGTTATATATATCCATTGATGGATAAACTTTAGGTAGGTCTCAACATTTGAATTAAATTTAAAATTATTCACCAATAAATTTATATGACACGTAA
>NW_019251035.1:0-1288 GCF_002742605.1 Olea europaea var. sylvestris
GAATTGGCTGAAATTTGACAGGTTGATCGGAAACAAAAAATCGCGCGAGGGATGAGTTCGTAATTTTTCACGACTGTGTAGGATTGGGCTCAAATTTGACCGGTTGATCGGAAACAAAAATCGCGCCGAGGGCAATTTCGTCATTTTTCGCGATTGTGTCGGAATTGACCGAAATTTGACAGGTTTATCGGGAACAAAAATCCCGCCGGGTATAATTTCGTCATTTTTCGCGACTGTGTCGGAATTGGCTGAAATTTGACTTGTTGATCGGAAACAAAAATCGCGCCGAGGGCAATTTCGTCATTTTGCGCGATTGTGTCGGAATTGACCGAAATTTGACAGGTTTATCGGGAACAAAAAGCCCGCCGGGTGTAATTTCGTCATTTTTCGCGACTGTGTCGAAATGAGCTAAAATTTAACTTGTTGATCGGAAATAAAAATCGTGCCGGGGGCAATTTCGTCATTTATCTCGACTGCGTCGGAATGGGCTCAAATTTGACAGGTTTATCGAGAACGAAAATCACGCCGGGGGCAACTTCGTCATTTTTCACGACTGTGTCGAAATGAGCTAAAATTTAACTTGTTGATCGGAAATAAAAATCGTGCCGGGGGCAATTTCGTCATTTATCTCGACTGCGTCGGAATGGGCTCAAATTTGACAGGTTTATCGAGAACGAAAATCACGCCGGGGGCAACTTCGTCATTTTTCACGACTGTGTCGAAATGAGCTAAAATTTAACTTGTTGATCGGAAATAAAAATCGTGCCGGGGGCAATTTCGTCATTTATCTCGACTGCGTCGGAATGGGCTCAAATTTGACAGGTTTATCGAGAACAAAAATCACGCCGGGGGCAACTTCGTCATTTTTCACGACTGTGTCGAAATGAGCTAAAATTTAACTTGTTGATAGGAAACAAAAATCGCGCCGCGTGTAATTTCGTCATTTTTCGCGACTGTGTCGGAATTGGTTAAAATTTGATTGGTTGATCGGAAACAAAAACCGGGCCGGAGGCAATTTCGTCATTTTTCTCGACTGTGTCGGAATTGGCTGAAATTTGACAGGTTGATCGGAAGCAAAAAATCGCGCGAGGGTTGAGTTCGTAATTTTTCACGACTGTGTAGGAATGGGCTCAAATTTAACCGGTTGATCGGAAACAAAAATCGCGCCGGGGCAATTTCGTCGTTTTTCGCGATTGTGTCGGAAGTGACCGAAATTTGACAGGTTTATCGGGAACAAAAATCGCGCCGGGTTTAATTTCGTCATTTTTCGCGACTGTGTCGGAATTGG
>NW_019251036.1:0-1288 GCF_002742605.1 Olea europaea var. sylvestris
ACATGGGAATTATGGTTAGAGATATGATGCTCGGAGGTAACCCTCCAGAGCACTCAAACATGATTGAGTTTGGCACGTATTGTTAATTCCTTTTGGATAAGTATAATGAGAGCCTACTATCACAACAAGAGCCAGAAGATGAGTTGGCAGACGAGGTAGGAGATGAAGTCGAGCCAGAGCCTGAGCTCGAGTATGAATCGAACCTTGAGAAAGAGCCTGAATCGAAGAATGAAGATAACTTTGGGTTGGAGTCAGAGGATAATTTCGAGCCACAACTTGAGCCACAAGTCGAAATAGAGATACAGTCCGGCCCCGAGGCAGAAGGCTCCTCAGAAGACGAGGCTCCACCAAAAAATATTCGTAGGATCCATAGAAATTAGAAACTTAGATTGTACTTCCTTGTTTTATGATGTTTTACTTCCCATTCAGAAAGAAAATGCATAATGTTATTTGAGATTTATTTTAATCAATAGTATTTCCTAGTTTCAAGGATTCATATTCATGAGATTTCATTTTCCCTTTGAATATAATAAGCTGTGTTGTCCAAGGTTTCTAAAACAAAATTTTAAATTTTGTTGATTTAAAGGAAATGACACAACAACAAGACCAAGCAACTATGTTCAGGGATCTTATGAGGGCAAGGCATGACCTTGGTAGATGACATGCACTAGCTAGTGCCAACAACACGGGTGCAATTTTAGAGCAGTTTTGCCGCTTCAAACCTCCTTCTTTTGACGGAAAAGCTGATTCTTTGGTAGCCGAGGAGTGGTTAAAAGGACTAGAGCGGATTTTTAAACACATGGAATGTACTGATACCCAAAATGTATCGTGCGCCGAATTTATGCTGATTGATGCAGTAGGCCACTGGTGGGAGTATGCTTTACGCAATAGAATAGAAGCACAACAACGTGCTATGACTTGAGTATAGTTCAAAGAGGAAGTAATGAAAAAGTACTTTTCCCAGTCCCTAAGGGATCGAAGAGAGGCAGAATTTCTACAACTGAAGCAGGGAAAAATGCCGCTTGAAGATTATGAAAGAAAGTTCGAACAACTTTTTAGGTATGCCCTACACCTCGTGGACACTGAAGCAAAGAAGGCCAGGAGATTTGAACTAGGATTACGTTCAGAGATTGGAGGAATCATGGCATCTCACAGTACCACAACCTATAGTGAAGTACTGCAATGAGCTCAATCAATTTCTGATTGATTGGAAATGGATAGGTTGATCGAGAAAAGTGATGAATATTTTGGAAAATGAAAGTAGAATGGGTCGAACATAAGGAAAGGA
>NW_019251037.1:0-1288 GCF_002742605.1 Olea europaea var. sylvestris
CCTTTATGAAAAGGTGTCTATTCACTAATGGTTGAGGTCTTTTTCGTAATTTCTCATTCATCCGATATTGGTTTTCGAAATGCTAAATATACCCTTCAATACAGCAGGTCGATCCCCGTTTGTGCGCCCCGAAGCGGCGAAGTGGCAAACAATTTTGCCTAAACGGATTGAGTCGAGCTTTTGAGTATTTGGCCGAATTCGATACAAACTTTAATCGATTTTCAATTCTCAATTTATTTAACCAATATCCAACAAATAAAACCTCAACCTTGGCTATTCCAAAGATCTCGCATACTATGTACGAGAATGATCCTAAATAGAGAAGTAATTGTAAGTGATATGCCCTAAATCCAATCGATTTAGGTTGTAAACACTTTTTATATGTTTAATGCATTTAATTTTGGCAAGATCTATTATTTATTTAATTAATTTTGAGATAAATAATATTAAATAATAGAATCCGAAGATCCAAGTTTAAGTGATTTGTTAATCACAAGGAGTTGTGATTGTGAAATACAAATTACGTATGATTGGATATTGAATAAACCGTGGTCGTAAGTAATGACGAGATACAGATACCATTAATACAGTTAGACCATCACGTGTGGCATTTCTTACTTGTGAAGTAAGTAGCTGATCTCACGAGCTAAAGTATGGTGACACTTAAATGAATACGTGGATGTTTTGTTATAGAACAAAATGTTGGAGACCCACTAAGAGATTTCACATGGATAACTATTTGAGTGTCAGTGGTTAATCTCTAACGTTCGGTAGTGAAATTGGTCCTATAACTTGAGGTCATCATAGTGCCTTGTATGAGAACAGTCATACTTTGACGATGTTGGATGTTAATCTGCCAAGGGCCGCTAATACGACATTGTTCAGATATGTCAAGAACCATATGAAGGTTGTGAATGACCAATAGACGATTCGTCACTCTTAGATAGTAAAAGATTGTGATCTACATTTCGTTCAATTAAGTCAATAACGAAATCCTTGGCCAAGGTATACATATAGGTCGAAAAGGAGTTTTCGACTCATATTGACTTAATAGTAGAATGAAAGATATGATCGATAATCGAGATTGACACACTTCCGTATCTCGTAGTTGATCGAATCATATTAACGAAGGGATTATAATTTCATGATAAATGAACAGTTTTGGTTTTGTCATACCACGTGACATTTCTCGTCACATGTGTTGTCCTGATACATTGCTAGATGTCAATCTGGGACGGCGAGTGTGAATTTGTGATAAATTAAAAGGGTGTTTAATTTATCAGTTTTG
>NW_019251038.1:0-1288 GCF_002742605.1 Olea europaea var. sylvestris
AAATTAATTATTCGGAGGCCTAAACGAAGGAGTTTGGCTAAAATCCCGTGATCCCGGGATTGCGCCCTGAGTCCAATTTCTGGGGCCGATTCCAATCAACCTGCCAAATTTGACCCATTCCAACACCGTCACGACAAATAACAAAATTGCCCCCGATGCGATTTTGCGTTGTTAATTTACTGTCCAACACATCTTCAACCGGACATAATTAATATGGAAATAAATTATTCGGAGTCCTAAACAAAGGAATTTGGGTAAAATCTCGTGATCCAAGGTCTATGCCCCGAGTCCAATTTCTGGGGCCGTTTCCAATCAACCTGCCAAATTTCAGACCATTCTGACAACGTCGCGACAAATGACGAAATTTTCCCTGGTGCGGTTTTTCTTTGTAAATTTTCTGTCCAGCACTTCTTCAGCCAGGTATAATTAATAAGGAAATTAATTATTCGGTGGCCTAAATAAAGGAATTTGGCTAAAATCCCGTGATCCCAGGTCTGTACCCCGAGTCGAATTTCTGGGGTCGTTTTCAATCAACCTGCCAAATTTCAGCCCATTCTGACACCGTCGCGACAAATGATGAAATTGCTCCTGGTACGGTTTTGCATTGCTAATTTTCTGCCCAACACATCTTCAACCTAACATAATTAATACGGAAATTAATTATTCGGAGGCCAAAACGAAGGAATTTGGCTAAAATCCTGTGATCCAGGGTCTGTGCTTTGAGTCCAATTTTAGGGGCCGTTTCCAATCAACCTGCCAAATTTCATCCCATTCCGACACCGTCGCGACAAATGACGAATTGCACCTGGTGCACTTGTTCTTTGTTAATTTTCTATCCAACACTCCTTCAACCTGACAAAATTAAAACAGAAATTAATTATTCGGAGGTCTAAACGAAGGAATTTGGGCAAAATCCCGTGATCCTGGGTCTGTGCCCCGAGTCCAATTTCTGGGCCGTTTCCTACCAACTTGCCAAATTTCGACCCATTCCGACACCGTCGCGACAAATGACAGAATTTCCCCTGGTGCAGTTTGTCTTTGTTAATTTTCTGTCCAACACCTCTTCAACCTGATATAATTAATACGAAAATTAATTATTCGGAGGCCTAAACGAAGGAATTTGGCTAATTCCTGTGATCCCAGGTCTGTGCCCCGAGTCCAATTTCTGGGGCCGTTTCCAATCAACCGGCCATTTTTTGGCCCATTCTGTCACCGTAGCGCCAAATGACAAAACTGCCGCTGGGGCAGTTTTTCTTTGTAAATTTTATGTCCAACACTTCTTCAACCT
>NW_019251039.1:0-1288 GCF_002742605.1 Olea europaea var. sylvestris
CGCGCCGGGGGCAATTTCGTCATTTTTCGCGACGGTGTCGGAATGGGCTAAAATTTGACAGGTTTATCGGAAACAAAAATCGCCCCGGGGGCATTTTCGTCATTTTTCGCGACGATGTCGGAATGGGCTGAAATTTGGCATGTTGAAGGGAAACAAAAAACGCGCCGGGTGTAATTTCGTCATTTTTCGCCACAGTGTTGGAAAAGGCTAAAATTTGGCAGATTGATCGGAAACAAAAATCGCGCCGGGGGCAATTTCGTCATTTTTCGCGATGGTGTCGGAATGGGCTAAATTTTGATACACTGATCGAAAACAAAAATCGCGCCGAGGGCGATTTCGTCATTTTTCGCGACGGTGTCGGAATGGGCTAAATTTTGATACATTGATCGGAAACAAAAATCGTGCTGGGGGCAATTTGGTCACTTTTCGTGACGGTGTCGGATTGGGCTAAAATTTGACAGCTTGATCGGAAACAAAAATCGCACCAGGGGCAATTTCGTCATTTTTCGCGTCGGTGTCGGAATGGTCTTATATTTGGCAGGCTGATTGGAAACAAAAATCGCGCCGGGGGCAATTTCGTCATTTTTCTTGACGGTGTCGGAATGGGCTGAAATTTGGCAGGTTGATAGAAAACAAAAATCGCGACGGGGGCAATTTTGTCATTTTTCGCGACGGTGCCGGAATGGGCTAAAATTTGGCAGGTTGATCGAAAAAAAAAACTGCGCTGGGGGCGATTTCGACATTTTTCGCGACGGTGTCGGAATGGTCTTAAATTTCGCAGGCTGATTGGAAACAAAAATCGCGTCGGGGGCAATTTCGTCATTTTTCGCTACAGTGTCGGAATGGGCTGAAATTTGGCAGGTTGATTGGAAACGAAAATTGCGTCGCGGGAAATTTCGTCATTTTCGTGACGGTGTCGGAATGGGCTAAAATTTGACAGATTGATCGGAAACAAAAATGGCGCCAGGGGCAATTTCGTCATTTTTTGCGACGGTGTCGGAATGGGCTAAAATTTGACAGATTGATCGGAAACAAAAATTGCGCCGGGGGCAATTTCGTCATTTTTCGCGACGGTCTCGGAATGGGCTGAAATTTTGCAGGTTGATCGGAAACAAAAATCGCGCCGGGGGCAATTTCTTCATTTTTCGCGACGGTGTCGGAATGGGCTAAATTTTGATACATTGATCGGAAACAATAATCGCGCGGGGGGCAATTTCGTCATTTTTCGCGATGGTGTCGGAATGTGCTAAATTTTGATACATTGATCGTAAACAAAAATCGCGCCGGG
>NW_019251040.1:0-1288 GCF_002742605.1 Olea europaea var. sylvestris
ATTAATTATTCGGAAGCCCAAATGAAGGAATTTATCTAAAATCCTGTGATCCCGAGTCTGTGCCCAATGTCCAATTTTGCGGGCCGTTTCCAATCAACCTGCCAAATTTCGGCCCATTCCGACACCGTTGCGACGAATGACAAAATTGCCCTTGGTGCGGTCTTTTTGTTAATTTTCTGGCTAGCACTTCTTCAACATGACATAATTAATACAAAAATTAATTATTCGGAGGTCCAAACGAAGGAATTTGGCTAAAATCCCATGATCCCGGGTCTATACCCCAAGTCCAATTTCAAGGGCCGTTTCCAATCAACCAACCAAATTTCGGCCCATTCCGATACCGTCGCGACAAATAACAAAATTGCCCCTGCTGCGATTTTTCTTTATTAATTTTCTGTCCGGCACTTCTTCAACCTAATATAATTAATACGGAAATTAGTTATTCGGAGGCCCAAATGAAGGAATTTACTGAAATCCCGTATTCCCGGGTCTATGCTCCGAGTCCAATTTCGTGAGCCGTTTCCAATCAACCTGCCAAATTTCGGCCCATTCCGACAACGTCACGCCAAATGACAAAATTGCCCCTGGTGCGGTTTTTCTTTGTTAATTTCTGTCGAGCACTTTTTCAACTTGATATAATTAATATAGAAATTAATTATTCGGAGGCCCAAAAGAAAGAATTTGGCTAAAATCCCGTGATCCCGTATTTGTGTCCCGAGAACAATTTCGCGGGCCGTTTCTAAGTAACCTGCCAAGTTTCGACCCATTTCGATACCATCGCGACAAATGGCAAAATTGTCCCTGGTGCGGTTTATCTATGTTAATTTTCTGTCCAACACTTCTTCAACCTGACATAATTAATAAGGAAATTAATTATTTGGAGGCTCAATAGAAGGAATTTGGGTAAAATCCCGTGATCTTGGGTTCGTGCCCCGGGTCCAATTTCGCTGGCCGTTTCTAATCAAATTTCCCAATTTTGGTCCATTCCGACACCGTCACGACAAATGACAAAATTGCCCCCGGTGCAGTTTTTCTTTGTTAAATTTCTGTCCAGCACTTCTTCGGCCGGATGTAATTAACACGAAAATTTATTATTCGGAGGCCCAAACGATGGAGTTTAGCTAATATCTCGTGATCCCGGGTCTTCACGCCGAATCCAATTTCAAGGACCATTTCCAATCAACCTGCCATATTGCGTCCCATTCCGACACCGTCACGACAAATGGCAAAATTGCCCCTCGTGCGGTTTCGCCTTGTTAATTTTCTGTCCAACACATTTTTGACCTGA
>NW_019251041.1:0-1288 GCF_002742605.1 Olea europaea var. sylvestris
AGAGAGAGAGAGAGAGAGAGAGAGAGAGAGTCAACCTCAATCAGTGTTTCTGTTTATTAATGATACCTGAAAATATCCTACAACCACTTTCCGCCCTCATCAACTTCTCATTTGATTGTTGTTGACATCTCTTTCAGCCCCCTAACTGCATGTTCTAGCTATAACAACCCCCACCTAACCCAGCCCCGTCCCCCGCCTTGCAGGTGAAGTGATTCTAACATGTCAACAGAAGGTGTTTTTGTGGAGGACACAAATAATTCATGTAGTTCTGCACCGAAGAATAAGCTAAAATTCTTGTGCAGCCATGGTGGCAAGATCCCTCCCCGGCCGGCCGATGGCCACCTGAAGTATGTTGGTGGCTAAACCCGTCTTATTTCTGTTCTGTGCCTGGAGACATCAGTTTCCAAGGTTATATTTAAGTTTTCATTTGTATAAAACAATTCTTTCTTTGTTTTCATTTTTATATAGCAATATGCATTTCTTTAGCCTCCATCGCTACCTAATGTGTTAAAACAGATACAAGAAATGAGAACAGAATTCTTCTCTAACGATATTCTATTCTAAAAATAAAATTTTATTGTTTATAAATCATTAAGTTCGAAAGGAGGGAAATATGGGGACAATGTTACATTGAATCGTTTCAAGTCCAACAGCAACAAACCAAGTCTTATTCACAATAAATTTGAGATCAACCATGTGCATTAGGATTCATGTTATAAGACATTGTATAGTTTTTATGCTAGTCGACCGACTGCAATCCTATTGAGCAAAACGGGTATTTCTTTGTCTGCTAACAACTTTTAGTTCTAGTATTTGTCGTTAATTATCAGGCAGCAATACATCTTGTTTAGCAAAAAGACGGGTATTTCTTGCTCATGCACGAAAAGAGACTGTGACAGGTCTTTCCTGACTTCTGTTTCTTCTAAATGAAATAACATGCTTCGTGTTTTTACTGCGTATAGAAATTATGACAAAGCTCACTTACCTGATTGATGGTGGAATGCTCAAGTATCAGCTGCATCTGGAGGACCTTGATGCATTGGTGTCAGTGTGATCCGATGAATATCTAGCTACATGTTCGATGATCATGACCGTCATGAAAGTGCGGGAAGTCTGAAGCTTCGAGCTTGACTGTTCCCTGCAAACCTTACTGTAATTGAGAACCAAATGGCATTCGCAGAACATCGTGCACTTGAGCTACGATACATTGATGCCATCAATGGCATAATCCGTGTTACACCATGGAGCACAAAACCACATCCAGTTATCATCGTAGGACAACGTGGGA
>NW_019251042.1:0-1288 GCF_002742605.1 Olea europaea var. sylvestris
TTATTTTTTTTACATATTTTCAATCATACATTCATACAATAAAACATTCTTCACGTAAATTCAAAACTTTTCATACTTTTTAACCACTCATTTTTTTATAAATCATCATTTAAAACATTGTTTTTGCCTGTAATGATCATCATGTCAAAGTTCTTTGCATTTAGAAAAATTCCGCTCTCTTTATCGAAAATAAGATGGAAAAATTCCGATCATCATGTTAACCTAATCAATGAGGTAATTGTTTTTCAATAAGTTGTATTCTTTTAATAATTTCAATTTTGAAAAGTTTAAAATATTCTATTATTTATTCATAATTGATATATCCACTTTCTAGAGCATTTACATATGGGCACTCACGGGTGAGATAATGAGTACAGACAAAAAAAAGGTGAAAATTACACAATTAGTCCTCAATATATTTACATGAGTTCTCGTTCTACATTTTTGGACATTTACTCTTCTACTATTATTTTCATTGGATTAAAGTCCCCAATTCATGAAATCCATCAAAATAATGATCAATTACGCAAGTCCCAAATGCTTTATTCACTCAATAGTGAAAATGTAATTTTCAGATCTCACTCGAGTACTAACCCAAATGAAGAGGTACATCACTAGGTTAACCCGTGGTTCCTATCCAATATTATAATAAAAATTTATATTTATTATATATAATTAAATAATTGAAATAATGGTATAATTATCAGTCACTTAATAAGCCCTACATTTTTTATTTTTATTTTTGTCAATCTTTTCTCCATAACTCAAGGAAATAAATGATTTTTAAGATGTAGTAATTTCAGATTTGAAAAAATAATTAAAGAAATTTGAAAGTTGAAGCCTAAAGTGGTAAGCAACTATTCATATCATAATTAAAATTTGAAAAATTACAATTAGCAACACCATGCTCAGCACGTGTTCAGCTGGGATTTTTATGGAAACCTAGCGTGTTTTTCGATTTTTTTATCCCATCTATAGCATAATGATCGATTGAGTGACTTTCTTGAATGAACCATCCGAAGATCAAAATTTCAAAAATTGGGTGAAACTGTACCAATTCTATTCATTAGGAGTGAACATTGTTCAATTGGGTGGTTTATGACAAATTTTCAAACTAAATCACTTAAAAGTGGCTTGAAAGACCAAATCACTTCAATTTCTGAATCAAATCAATCCAAACTACATTTTCGATTTGGTTTGATTTAAAATCACGGTTTAACAAAAAAATAACATATATCATATAAGAACATTATAACATAAATAATATCATTAAAAATATTACAAACCA
>NW_019251043.1:0-1288 GCF_002742605.1 Olea europaea var. sylvestris
ATTACCCCCGGCGCGATTTTTGTTTCCGATCAACCTGTCAAATTTTAGCCCATTCCGACACAGTCACGAAAAATGACGAAATTATCCACGACGCGATTTTGTTTCCGATCAACCTGTCAAATTTTAGCCCATTCCGACACAGTCGCGAAAAATGACGAAGTTGCCCCTGCCTCGGTTTTTATTTCCGATCAACGAGTCAAAATTTAGCCCATTTCGACGCAGTCGAGAAAAATGACGAAATTGCCCCCGGCGCGATTTTTTTTCCTATCAACCTATCAAATTTTAGCCCATTCCGACACAGTCGCAAAAAATTACAAAATTGTCCCCGACGCGATTTCTGTTTCCGATCAACTTGTCAAATTTTAGCCAATTCCGACACAGTCGCGAAAAATGATGAAATTGCCCCCGGCGCGATTTTTGTTTCCGATCAATCCGTCAAATTTTAGCCCATTCCTACACAGTCGCGAAAAATGATGAAGTTGCCC
Organism: Olea europaea var. sylvestris; assembly: GCF_002742605.1. Classification (NCBI taxonomy): domain Eukaryota; kingdom Viridiplantae; phylum Streptophyta; class Magnoliopsida; order Lamiales; family Oleaceae; genus Olea; species Olea europaea. The sequence goes on from NW_019251043.1 coordinate 486, forward strand.
GAAGCGTGGTTTTTTGTTTCCGATGAAACTGTCAAATTTTAGCCCGTTCCGACACAGTCGCGAAAAATGACGTAATTGTCTTCGACGCGATTTTTGTTTCCGATCAACCTGTCAAATTTTAGCCCGTTCGACACAGTCGCGAAAAATGACGTAATTGTCTTCGACGCGATTTTTGTTTCCGATCAACCTGTCAAATTTTAGCCCGTTCGACACAGTCGCGAAAAATGACGTAATTGTCTTCGACGCGATTTTTGTTTCCGATCAACCTGTCAAATTTTAGCCCGTTCGACACAGTCGCGAAAAATGACGTAATTGTCTTCGACGCGATTTTTGTTTCCGATCAACCTGTCAAATTTTAGCCCGTTCGACACAGTCGCGAAAAATGACGTAATTGTCTTCGACGCGATTTTTGTTTCCGATCAACCTGTCAAATTTTAGCCCGTTCGACACAGTCGCGAAAAATGACGTAATTGTCTTCGACGCGATTTTTGTTTCCGATCAACCTGTCAAATTTTATCCAATTCCAACACAGCGGCGGAAAATGACGAAATTCTCCTTGCTCGGTTTTTGTTCCTGATAAACCTGTCAAATTTGAGCCCATTCCGACACAGTCGCGAAAAATGACCAAATTGCCCCCGACGCGATTTTTACTTCCGATCAACCTTTCAAATTTTAGCCAATTCCGACGCAGTCACGATAAATGACGAAATTGCCCCCGGCGCGATTTTTGTTTCCAATCAACCCGTCAAATTTTAGCCCATTCCTACACAGTTGCGAAAAATGAAGAAGTTGCCCCAAGCGCG
>NW_019251044.1:0-2595 GCF_002742605.1 Olea europaea var. sylvestris
ACATCTAATTTGTTTCTCGTCTTTAGGCAAGGCTGTAAAAGACCAAGTTCTATTGTTCTCTAAGGCTTCACTTTCAGTATCCATGGTTGCCTTCCAATTTGGATCATGTACAGTGTTACGCTCCGATCTTACATGCCTCGGACTCGCAGCACTACGTATTCTGACCTGAAAATGAGCCTACCAAAGTGTCTCCGAAGTGATATAACGATTTCTACTACTGACCTGCCAAAGCATCTCGCCTCTGAGGTCTAGATCAAGTGGACCCCGGTTAGAAGATCCACCGCCAATTTGAGATTTGTCCTGCATCTAAGGTTTAAATTGATTTGGCGTCTCCATGAAGCTAGTTGATGTGACTTATCAACTTTATGTCAATTCAACAAGGAAGAAACAAACTATCCCCCCACTCTATAAACGCGACTGATTGACGCCTATGAGCGGACGCTTCATACCGTCAGATGTATACACGTGTCCCACATCCAACGGTTCATACCACCTATAAATACTCAAGGTTTGGCAAGAGGCAAAAGTAATGAAACTCTTACTACATAGCACTCCATAGCAAGTTTATATATTTTCTCCTCCCCCTTTATCACTGATTTGCATAGCCCCTGGGTACTGTTCCGATCACTTAAACCTTACTTGACCGTCGGAGTGTATACGGCCGCCACCACCCCCACTGGTTCCGGCCGTGTACGCTTGACTATTCGCTGATTGTACGCAGGGAGGAACACATGGAGTAGCTTTCAGTTGGCCACGTGGAAGGACCAATTTTCGGGGTCAATAGATTGGCGCCGTCTGTGGGAAGCACTCTCCATTCAAAGTTTTGCGTTCTCCATCGGAGAAGTTACCGGAAAACTAGCGACTAACCCTGAAAAAAGGGGACATTCTTGAAAAAGAACAAAGTCGAGTTACAATCCAAGTTCTCACTACCCTTGAAAAAAGAGGTAGGATGAGCTACAGCCATGAAGACGACAACCCCATGAGAGAGGCCTCTGAAGAAGAGGTACTCCATAACAATGTTACTCATCAGAGACCGCATCACTGGCGTCGCCGAGGCGAGAGAACAGCCATACTCATTGAAGGAATGACTCAGATAGCTGCGGGTATGAGAGACATAGCAGCTCAGAATATGGCGATACAGGAACTCCTCATGCAAGCCCAGGGTCACCAGGGCTATCAAAGGCCCCAAGGATCTTATCTGGTGCGGGAAGCCCCTTTATCTCACTCCCGAGGCCACACGAGCCGGCATGCAGAACGCCCCCTCGAAAGGGAGATGATCGTCGAAGCAACATCTTATGTGCAAGGGAGTCAGCCATCAGAACCACGCTTGGGGGACAGTTTCCCTCAAGAACACGAGGACCAAAGGCCGGTAAGCGTCTTCGACCGAATAGGGAAGGATCCTAGCAATAGGGTCTGCCCAGCAAGAGGATCAGTTCGTTCGGATCACGAACAAGAACATGCTCCCCCTTCTCCTCCTAGAAATAGGAGAGAGAGAAGGAACCTAGTCTATTGGGGAAGTCGAGGAGAAGCACCTCCACCTCTCCAGGACATCCAAGATGATGAAGGGTCAGATGGGCCCTGTCGATCTTATGAGATTGACGATGATGATGATAACCTCCATTTCTTAAGGGAGATCCGAAACTTCCCAATGCCAGCGAATTTTATACCCCCTAAGATCCCCAAGTATGAGGGGAAGGGAGATCCGGGGAAGCACCTCACCAAGTATATGACATAAATGAGCCTCAGGGGAGCCTCGCCTGCGAGTCACCATGGTATGGTACAGCAGGCTTCTTCCCTTAAGCATCAGAAGTTGGCCAGATTTGAAGAAAGTATTTTTGAACCAGTACCTCTCACGCAGGGAAGGAGAGGCACCAGTTCAACGCCTGCAAGACATGAGACAGGCCCCTGGGGAGATGCTGAAAAGCTATCTCGCCTGGTTTACAGACGAAATTACTTACTACGAACAGGTCACTGACAGGGAAGCCCTTTCAACCCTAAAAGGTGGGCTCAACATGAACACTTTGTTCTGGAGAGACGTGCGCAACAAGAATCCCTCCACATATGACGAGCTGGTGGAAATGATGAGAGTGGACATTGTTAGTGAAGAAATGATTGATCATCGCAACCGTGCCGCGCAGGGACTCCCTCCTCCTCAGAGGCAGGTAGGTCGAGGACCCACAGCACACCTTGTTACTCAGCAATGGACCCAAGCAGGACATACCATAGCTCACACATCCGGACAGGCCCTAGCTTCCACCACATTGAATGCAGTGCTGGTGCTGGCATATGATAATGCCCCTATTGAAGTGGGACCATCTGGAAGAACTGATAACAATAAGAAGAAGAAAAAGAGGTCAAACAGACCCTTGGCAGGGGCAAGATTTTGTACATTCCATCAACTATATGGACATGACACTAGTGAATGTTGTGATGCCAATCGACGCCCTGATCGAAGCAACCCGCACACTTCCAGCAGAAACGAACACCTTCGCAGATCCACCTCCCCGAGGAGGGAAGGGAGAGGTCACCAAGAACAATCTCCTCGGAGAAAAGAATCGAGGAACCGAGGCTAATCCAGACAGGGAAACCAAGCCC
>NW_019251044.1:11469-20552 GCF_002742605.1 Olea europaea var. sylvestris
AAAAAAAAACTGAGCCGGCTTGGCTCAACTTAGAAAAGTCCGAGCCGAAATTTTTTGGCCGAGCAAAAGCTCGACTCGGCTCGGGCTTGTAAAAAAGCTTGACCATTTTAACGAGCCGAACGTTTTAGGCTCGGGCTCGACTCGTTGACATCCCTAGACCTGACTATGATGTGCTGTGGTGTAGGGAAAAAACAATTTCAAGATTGACTGTGTTTCGAATTTGTACTTCAGAAGGTATATCCATATAAATCTTGAATAGTCATTCCCAATGGCTATCTTCTATCGGAGTCTACGATGACTTATATCACGTCGAACCTATTTCCCTTCTCTCAAATGCAAGAAACAAGTCACCCAAACTCATACAGTTACGGGCCCTTAATTGCGAAAAAAATTAAATGCATATAAACCATTCAAAATAATCAAACGTGTTATAATGTTAAAAATATGAAACAAGGAATTAAGAATCACATTACAAGGTTCCTCGATCTCTTAACACATAAAAATCTAGCCTAGCATGATGAGAAGAAGAAAACAAACTAAATAATAAAGAAAATATATCACCATTTTAAATCTTGAATTGAATCCTTACGTCTTGATGTCAATCTCCCCGTTTTTGCCTTGTTTTCCTTTCTAAAAATCCATATGAATGTGTTATAATGCATGATATATGCTTAGGGACGGCCGTAGAGTTGTAAAATGCCTCCAAAAATTTATTTGCATAAGAATTTCAGTCAAAATAGGAAACTAGAATTTTTTTTTGCTGCAATTGACCTGAGCGATGAGTTTTCTTCTCAGTAATCATTTTTTAACTTTGGGCAGTCGTCCACTCTAAACAACTGGGCTATCGCTCAGTTATAAAAAACTCTCGAATGTTGCATTTTAGCCCCTGAAGTCGAATCTTGATTCTTTCAAGTCCTTTCTCTTGTATTTTCAACCTTTTGACTTTTAATTACATCTAATTGAACCTGCAACATATTTAATCTTCATTTTGTGACCCGAATCAACTATTGAAGTGTTGCAATTTAGTCCTCGTACTTTGAATTTCCTTTCTTTTTTTTTTTTTATCCTTTTTCATTTCTATTCTCTTGAATTCCGCCACATTCATCAATATAGTCCTGTAAACATAATTCTATAGAATTATGCCACAATTCAAACGTTGTGATCAATAATAGTCATGTTTTATGGCCAAATAAGTGTGTAAAAATGCACTTATCAGTCCATCCCATAGAATTTTAACATATAAATAGACCTGAAGGTCTTATATTATTTTATATCAAAATTTATATAAACATTATAAAATAAGAATTTATCACTTTGCACTATGTATTTTTATCTCAATTATCACCAAAATTCTAAAATTGTGACTCCAATTGATGGTATAAAAATGAAAAAAATGTGTATGAAAAATAGAATATGAGCTCGTGAAATTCTCGAGACAAGACATTCTCACCTTAAAAACCTATATTTATAATTCTAACATTTAACTTCCAACCAAACCAAAAGACGTTCAGGTTAAAATAATTCAAATCAAAATGTTTTTGAGATAACTAAGAATTTATGAGCTCAATCAACTAAATTATTATCAACGTTATTAATTATATTAAATTTTAATAACACCTTTTAAATTTTCAAGGTAACTGTCATTCTCTTCCTTATTTTATAAATAAGCTATTATAATAATATACTTTCTTTCTTATTAAAATAATTAAGACACAATTAGTTCAAAATATTTTTCTTGATTCCAAATTATTTTATTTAATACTAGCTACAAAATGAGTATAATATTTGTTATATTTCATCAACTACTATAGTACTTAAATATTTGACCCAAACCAAATTTATGATAAATTCTAAAAAAATCCATATAAGAAAAATAAATCATTTATGAATTAAGTGGTTTAAGCTGATCATTTTAACTTTTGGACTTTAGTTTGATGATAAGGCTAGACATAGATTATCCTACTTGCTAAATGACAACATTAAATTTAGGCCCATATGAAAATAGTAATTGAAATTTGTGTTCTTACATCCCTTTTCCCTAAATATAATTTCGTCCACGAAATTAGCTTATTTAGTCGAGAAGCTTTGGATACTTGGCTTTTATTTTTTCTTCATTTCCCTAAGCAGCCTCTTCGACTCCATGATTTTTCAATCAAACCTTAACCAGTGCAACTTCTTTATTTCTTAATGCACATACTTTCCTTTCGATAATGAATCATAGGTTATCACATGCTCATGATCATGTACATACTTCCTAAGCATTGACAAGTGGAATACATTTTGTACCCTCGATAGTCGAGATGGCAATGCTAGATGGTATGCCATATTCTCAACTCTATTTAGAATTTCAAAAGGACCTATAAAGTGAGGTCTCAACTTTCTCTTCTTACCAAATTTAAGAACTCCTTTTATTGGTGCAATTTTTAGAAACGTTTTCTCATCGACTTTAAATTCTAACGATTTTCTTCGTTGATTTGCATAGTTTTCTGTTTATCTTGAGTAGACTTTATTCTGTCTTATAATTTTATCAATTGCTCTCACCGTCAATGAAATAATTTCTAGAACCAAAATTCATTTCCCCCGACTTCATCCCAGTAAACTGGTGATCTACACCTTCCAGAGGGCTTCATACAGCAATGTCAATAATAATGTGAAAGCTATTATTTATGCAAACTCTACTAATGATAGGTGTGATTCCCAACTACCTCTCAAATCCAAAACACGTGCTCGGAGCATGTCTTCCAAGATCTGAATAATCCTTTCAGACTCTCCATCAGATCGGGGATGATAGACAGTGTTGAAATTTAACTTTGGTTCCATAGCTCATTGTATGCTCTTCTAAAATTTAGAAGTAAACCCTGAGTCTAGATCTGAGACGATGGATGCTGAAGCTCCATGCAGCCTGACAATTTCTTTAATATATAATTGAGCAAATTGATCCATATTGTAGTTTATTCTTATTGGAGGAAAATGAACTTACTTTGTCAACCTATCCACAATTACCCAGATGACATCATGTCTTTTCGTTGACTTCAGAAAACCCACCACAAAATTCATGTCTATTTGTTCCCATTTCCACTCTAGAATTTCCAATGGATCTAATGGTCCCATGGCCTTTGATGTTCTATTTTAACTTGATGACATATAATACACTTCTCAACAAAGAGACCAATCCCCATTTTCATATTTTTCTACCAAAATGTATTGCGAAGATTTTGATACATTTTAGTACAACCGAGACATGTGGCATCGGGTACAATGAACTTCCTCTAATATCTCTTTTCTTATCCTTTCGTCCTTCGGTGCTCATAACCTTTCCTCGATGATCAAAGTATTGTCATCTGCTATTGTAAAAACCTTTTTTTTTTTACTTGTAACAACTTCTACCTTAATTTTCCTAAAAAAGGTNATCAAAGTATTGTCATCTGCTATTGTAAAAACCTTTTTTTTTTTACTTGTAACAACTTCTACCTTAATTTTCCTAAAAAAGGTCCGTTGATTCGATCCCTAATAGGAGGTTGAATCTTTAATACTACAATGCTTGTAGTAACTCGAGTTGGTGGAATGACAACTTCCAATTTCAATTTATCGAACTCCTTTATCAAATGCACTTGAGTTGGGGATAAAACTGCTAGTTGTCCTACTGTCTTCCTACTAAGAGCATCTACAACTACATTAACTTTACCAGATGGTAATAATAGTGCAGTCATAATCCTTAATTAACTCCAACTACCTTCTCTGCCTCATATTTAAATCCTTTGAGTGAATAAGTATTTCAAACTCTTATGGTCCCTATAAATATCACTATTTCTCTCGTAAAGGAAGTGACGCCATATCTTTAGAATGTGTTCTACCGTTGGCAACTCTAGATCATGTGTATAGTAGTTCTGCTCACGTTATTTTAATTGTCTTAAGACGTATATGAGCACCTTTTCAAACTACATGAGTGCACATTCCAAACAGTGTTTGGATGCATCACTATACATAACAAATCCATCTGAACCATCTGATATAGCTAAAATTGGAGCTGTAACTAGTTTCTATTTCAATTCTTGAAAACTCTCACACTTCTCAGTCCATTGAAATTTTATGCCCTTCCTAGTTAGTTGGGTCATCGGCCTAAGAAATTATAAACCGCACTAGTTACCGTTTTCAATTTTAGCAGGATCTATTTTAATCTCTTGTGTCATAAACATGATCAAGGAAAACTATACGTTTAAGCCAAAATTCGCATTTTTTGAATTTAGCATACAATGTCTCCCTTCATAGTATCTCCAACACTATCTTGAGTTATTTTTCACGTTAATCCTTATTCTTTGAATACACCAAAATATCATCAATAAAGACAGTGATCAATTGATCTGAATATTGATAGAATACTCTATTAATCAAATTCATAAATACTGCAGGAGCATTTGCTAATCCAAATGACATTACAGTGAAATCGTAATGACCATAGCGATTTCTAAATGCCATCTTTGGAATGTCATCTACCTTAAATTTAAATTGATGATAGCCTGACTTAAATCGATCTTGGAAAATACCGTTGCACCCTTCAACTGATTAAAGAGGTTTTCAATTCGAGGAAGTGGATAATTATTTTTGAGAGTCAATCGGTTCAGATTCCTATAATCAACGTACACATTGATCTATCTTTTTTCTTCACAAACAAAATTAGTGTACCCTAGGGAGATGTACTTGGTCAGATGTAAACTTTTTTAACAATTCCTATGACTGTATCTTTAATTCTTGTAGTTCTTTTGGCGCCATTTTGTATAGAGTTTGACAAAAGAGTTGCTCTAGGTATGAGGTTAGTTGTAAACTCCAATTGCCTATCAAGTGATATGCCTCGTAATCATTAGGGAATACACTAATGAAACCTCGTATAATCGGCACATTACCAATAATGAGCTCTGATTGCTGAGTTCCATATATACTCACTAGAAATCTCTACCAAGATCTTTTCTATAACATCTTTTCTCCATTCATAGTCGACATGAAAAGCTAAAGACTTAACTTGTACAACGAAAAATCAAAACTCCTCTTCCTCATGCTTCTGAAAAATTACTTCTTTTTCTAAACATCGAATGGCTGCGTGATTGCTCCCAACCAGCCCATTCCTAGAATAACATCAATGTCTTTCATGTCTAGGGGTAAAAATCAACCATAAATTCTTTTCCATTCATTTCTAACTTTATTGCCATAGCGATCTGATTGGTGTTCAAAATTCTATTGAATGGGGTGGACATTTCTAGAACACTATCGAATTTTTCACATGCAGTACATGATTTAACAATAAATGTGCTAGAGACAAATGAATGGGTAGCTCTCAAGTCTATAATAACATATGCAGGTAATTCATATATTGATAAATACCTGTCATTACTTTTGAATCCTCTTTTGCCTCTTCATGGGCTAAAGCAAAGACTAAATACTTTGTCATAACATCTTCTTTGAGTTGTGCCCAAGTTATATTACATTGTTGTGCTTTCGTTTTGGAGCGTGATGTAGATTTCCACCAGTGGCCTACTACTCCAACCAGAATAAATTTGGCACACGATACCTTCTGCACGTTAGTGCATACTATGTGTTTGTCGATTCTTTCCAATCCTCTTAACCACTCATTGGCTGTCTACCTTGCATTGCTCCACAATTGAACCTATGTTGTTGGCATTTGTCAGTTTATTCTGAAGAGGTGCTAGTGCTTGATTTCTACAAAGGTCATGTACCACCCTCATCAGATCCCTGGACATAGTTGCTTGGTTTTGTTATCCTATATTTTCCTTAAATCAACAAAAGCAAATATTTTCTTAGAAATGTTGTACAACAAAGTAGCTTAATATGTTTCAAGGAAATTAATTTTTTTTAATAATACTCCTTGAAATCAGGATATACCATAGTTCAACAAATTTTAATTTTTCAATAACATAAATGAAGAAATATCACAGTACAAAAGGATGTAGAATCTAAGTTTCTAGTCCATATGAATCCTGCAAATTTTCTTTGGTGGAGCTTCATCTTTGGAGAAGTCTTCTGCCTCAGGCCTGAACTCTATGTCAATTTCAATCAGTAGCTCAAGTTCATGCTCATGATCATTTTCCATCTCCAACTCCAACCCAAGGTCATCCTCATGCTCCCATTCAGGATCTTCCTTTGGGTTCAATTCAAACTAAGGTTCTAGCTCAGGCTCAGGCTCAGGCTTAACCTCATCATCGAGCTCATTTACTATCTCCAATTGGGGTTCTAAGCTCTCACTCTACCTATCTAGAAGGATCTGACAGTATATGTCGAACTCAATCATGTTTGGTTGCTCTGGAAGGTTACCTTCTTGTAACTCATCGCTAACCATAACTCCCATGTCTCCCCACTGAGGTAAAAGTGAGTGTATGAGGTTATTCACAGCCTCTTTACATGTAATCTCCAGTGCTATATCCACAGTTGCCAAACATATTTCATAGATGTCTTGCACGTGTTTGACGCGCAAATGAGTCGAGTCAGTCACTTAATTCTTATAGGATTGAATGATGGAACTACGGTTCAACTCTGCTTTATAAGATGTGATTTTCTAGAGGCTTGTACTCGTGAAATTCTTGAGACAACATTCTCACCTTAAAATCCTATAATTATATTTCTAGCATTTAACTTCCAATCAAATCAAAAGACATTCAAGTTAAAATAATTCAAAATCAAAATGTTTTTGAGATAAATTAAGAATTTATGAGCTTAATTAACTAAATTATTATCAATATTATTAATTATATTAAATTTTAATATCACCTTATAAATTTTCAAGGTAACCGTCATTATCTTCCTTATTTTAGAAATAAAATGTTATAGTAATATACTTTCTTTCCTACTAAAATAATTCGGACACAACTAGTTTAAAAATATCTTTTCTTGATTCCAAATTATTTTATTTAATACGAGTTACAAACAAGTATAATATTTGTTATATTTCATCAACTATTATAATACTTAAATGTTCGACCCAAACCAAATTTACGATAAATTCTAAAAAAATCCGTATAAGAAAAATAAACCATTTATGCATTAAGTGGTTTAAGCTGGTCACTTTTAACTTTTGGACTTTAGTGAAATGATAAAGCTAGACATAGACTATCCCACTCGTTAAATGATCAATATTGAATTTAGGTCTATACGAAAATAGTAATTAAAATTCGGGGTGGTACATCTAGAAGCCAAAAGTTTGACATGTCCTGTTTATGACTAAAAGATAAACATGTAATTGGTTTCTAACCTGCTAAATTTGATATAGGCAATATATTACCATCTTGAATCCATGCCACAATCTGTTTATATTGTTCTGTAGTGAAAAAGGAGCTTCATGTTCCACTCCTACCTCCTGAGTAGTGAGGTTTGCTCTGATGAGTATGTTTCATTATTCTTGTGGTATTTGTGACCTGGTGGAAACCCATGAAGGTGAAAATACCTATCCACTGTATGATTAGTACCTTGACAATGGCTACAGTATTGTTTTCCTTTGTTCTTCCCTTGACTAGAGGTATTCGGGCTGTACTTTCTTGCAATCGCAATAATCGGTTCTCTAGCAGCAATAACATCACGTTGTTTTTCCTCCCACAAGACCATTGAATAAACCCTACCTATAGGGGGAAGAGATTGCATCAACAATATTTGGTCCCTAATGGCTGAATAGGACTCATGGAATCCCATTAAAAACTACATCACTTTACCTTTCTGCTACTTCTACTCAATTTTCTTCTTTGCTTCACATTGACATGCTGTTATTTTATTGTAGGAGCCTAATTTATCTCATAGAACCTTGAGCTTTGAAAAGTATGCCGCAATAAACATGCCACCTTGATTGAGGGATGCTATTTTCCTTTCAATCTGGAAAATTCTCGGTGCATTGTGCTAGCAAAATCTTTCCTTCAACGCACCAGACTTTTGATGCATTTTCTATGTATATCATGCCGTCCATTAAATTTGGACCTATCGAGTTTAAGGTCTATGAAAGCACCATGTCATTGCACCTTTGCCAATAAGTGAAGTTTTTATCTCCCTTTGAAGGTTCCTGGATTGTACTGTCAATGAAGCCTATTTTGTTCTTTGCACCGAGTGCAATGGTCATTGATCTGCACCAAGTTGAATTATTATCTCCATTCAAGGGCTTTGTAAGTAAAATGTCTCCAGGGTTATCTGAACCATGAAGAAAATATGGGTCTGAGGCATTGACTACAACCTTTGGTGTTACAAGAACATTAGGTATTTCACCTCCTTCTGACATGGTTGTTTACGATGTGTTTGTAAGTGCAATATTGGTGAATTTAGAGGAAAATTCAGGAACTTTGCTCTGATACCATGGAAAATTACGAATTAATGTTGGCTGAAGAAGAATCACTTATTCGATAGTTTGATTACACATAATGTGTTGTATTTATGCAAGTAATACCTACCATGTTGACAAAATATTATAAGGAAAGAGATAATGTAAAATATCTTATATTGATATCAGGATCCATAATAGTATCAATCTTATATTACTATGATATTCTCCTATTATGGAGATAAAGCTTTAACAATGTGTTGAAAATAAGTTATAAAATTTCAAAGTTGAATATTAAAACTTCAGATTTCATTTTAATTTCCAAGTTTTCAGTTTTTATTTTTTAAATTTTTTCAGTTTTTGTTTTTAATTTTTAGATTCAGTACAAAAATTTAATCCCATTATCATATTTGTAACTTATGTTGAATTTGAATAATTTTCATTATGAAGAGTTGAGAACTTTTCTACTGTAAAAGGAGGTGAATTTCTCATTATTTTACACACAATAAATCAAACACTTGAAAAAAATTCACGCTACTCTCTAGTCATTTTATTTTATCTTATTCTATCAATTTTGGCAATTGGTAAAATTTGTTCTTTCTCTCCCCATGGTCATGTCCATAGAAGGAGAATCGGCTACGAACTACAAAGATTTTATCTTAGAGCCGTGTAGTGTCGATAGTACCCGCATGAAGGGAAAGCCACTCTACTTTAAGAAAGTGATTATCGCCACTATCTTAGGTCAGCCTTTCTAACTCTATTCTCATATTTATTTTAT
>NW_019251044.1:24854-34413 GCF_002742605.1 Olea europaea var. sylvestris
ATCTACATTCTAAAGTAGTGTAAGAAATTGAATAGGGAAAAAATCATATATACCTTACGCATGTAAAAAAATTCATTTTTTTTATTATGTTAAATTAAAAATTACTATTATAGAAGCTTTGCTTAATTTCATCAAAATGAATGAAAAAGAAGGAATTAATTGAAAATGCTGAAAATAGGTGAATCCAAATTCAAAATCAAGCTCGTGCGGTGCAGTAACATCAAATATGATGATATGAGCAATCAATTTTCGACGGAGAGACACTCATTTCAAAAAGATTTTTATAGTGGGTAATATCAATATTCCGATGAATTTTTTGATCTTATTCATTTTTTATTTCTTGTATGTGATTTCATATACAACAGCATTAAGTAATTTTGTTATACAATATGTGTCGCTATATTTCAGATCATGACATGTAAAATGTAATCCTACAAAGTCCAGTGACATAGGAGATGACCGAATACACTCATGGAGGGTCAGCATTTTTTAATTCACTCGGGATCCATGTGCAAAATGTGAGGGTTGGTAAGCCGTTATGTTAACCAATTCGATCACTTTTGCTTAATTCATAAAAATACTGTAGCCACATCATAATTATCTGTTCTTTATCAAGAATGAAAAATCCGCAGTTCTGATGATTTAAAAAAATATAAAAAAATAGCAAATTCATTTTCAGCATTATCAGATACGGTAGCCGCTCCTGACGTGAGGAATGGTGGAATTACCATTTCTAGAGCAAGTTCCAGCAGCAATTGTATGTCTTGTCGCTTACATTCAACACAAATCCAACCAAAATCATAAAGAAGATCATAAAAAGGATGATGCAATAAGGTTGATATGGAAGATTTTTGAGTTGTAATGTTGAATCACGTTATGTGTTATGGTTTATATATGAACGAATGAAATCCAGAAATGCCGAAATTGCATTTTAGAGAATGGATTTTCAAATCATAGAATGAGATATGATGTAGTCAATCTGCAGATGAAGGATGATCTCTTGGAATCAATTCTTGATGTTTGCTGTAATGGGGAGGATGAAGATGAGGGATTTTGGGCGTGATTTTAATGAGGTGTATTCAATTGAGACTTTTAATGACTTTTTGAGATTTAAAAAGTTCAGTGGTATTCAATTGAGACTTTTTGAAACTCTCTGAAAGTCACGGTACGTTTAATCGAGACTTTTATAGACTTTTAAAAAGTCTTTAAAAGTTACAGTGTATTCAATTAAAATTTTTTAGAAGTCTCTATAAGTTTTGGGGTATTCAAATTTTAATGACTTCTAGAAAGTCTCTGAAGTACTAACTTTTAAGCAGAAAGTACCTATCTAAATCTTAAAATTTATCTCTCATTAATCACGAATTTTGGGAGACTTTCACCCAAAAAAAAAAAAAAATAATAATAATAATTCAATTTTTCTTTCTTTTAATCTTCTATGAACATGTATGATTAAAATTTATTTTCTTTTTTCATTCATTATATATATATATATATATATAAAATTTTGATTATTATTTATTTAATTGAGGTCTTAAAATTTTTTAATTTTATAGGAATAAGAAGGGAAATTGTGGGAACCAACACCCTATATGTGAGAATTTCAGACCAGATCTACGTGAATTCTATTTCAAATGAAAGTCTTCAAAAGTTTTTTGAATTCCACAGAAGTCTATAAAAGTTTTAAAATGAAAATCTATAGAAGTCTACGAAAGACTTCTACTAATTTCATACAAATCTATAAAAGATCCAGGAAATTCACAAAAGTCATCAATTAAAAAAGCTCATCAAAGTCTTTAAAAGTTCAATTGAATACACCCCCCTTAGGGATGGGGGAAGAGATAATTGTTTCAATGGTACTGAACTTGGGTCGTTGGATTGATCCTCTACAGTTTAAAATGTCGAGTTTTGGTTACTGGATTTATGTTAATGTTTTCGATTGCTAATCAAAATTTAAAATGTCGAGTTTTATCCACTGAATTTTGAAAAATATTATATATTACTCATTGTAAGTCTTTAAACTCAACATTTTCTAAAATTCAGCATTTATGTTAGTGAGTAACATACAATATTTTTCAAAATTCAGTGATCAAAACTCGATATTTTAAATTTCAGTGAGCAATCAAAGACATGAATCTAAATTCAATTACCAAAATTCAATATTTTAAATTTCAGTGACCAATGAAAAGACATGAATATAAGTTCAATGACTACTGGAACAATTAATTCGTTGGGAATGTATAGGGGTTGTAATGTCTTGTCTGATGGAATAACTGTAGCTTTTAATTTGATTAATGAGAGGAGTGAATACATTTATTAAATTCACATTTTTACTCCATAAATTATAGCTCCCGTTTGGCCCTCATTAAATCTCATCAAATTAAGTTAAAATTTTCTCTCTCATATTTTCAATCACATAATTTTCAATAAAATAATATTACACGAAAATCGAAATTTTTTCATTCTTTTACAATCATCCATTTTATAAAAAAAAAAAAATACAATTCCCCCATTAAAATAAAAAATAATGGGGCCAAACGGGGGCATAATATTGTTGAATTTAAGAAACTTGCAATGTAAAATTTGAATATTAATCCAAATTTTTGTGATGGGTGTAATTACCACAAATTGAAAATTCAATTATTACATGAATTCAGAACAGTACCATTTGTCATTGTGGGACTCGCAAAGTGAAAATCTTTAAAAATAAATAAATTAAAATTACTATTACAAATTCTTTCCTCCTTCGTTATTGAGGTTTGTGTTGGAAATTGAGACCAATTCCTTAACTTGTTTATATTCAGATAAATATTATATAAAATATCTAGAGAAAACACATCGACATTTACGAGAAAATTTTGAAGGCATGAGAAAAATCACATATTATCGAAGTCAAGAATATTTCATAATTTCACTATATGAAAAATTATTAAATTCATATAGAATTTTTCACTCACCCAAATTCCCAAGTATTGTAGGATGATGATGACATAAGATTTACCGCACGAACCAATCTCTACGTCTTGTACAGACATACCACAAAGAAAATAAGACACAAAAGAGGTGGAAAAAAATCAATGCCAATTTATAAAGATAGTTTGCTAAATATTTTACCTCAATCTATTTTTCAACATTGGGCAAAACATAAAGAAAGAAAGCAAATTTTCCTACCATCTTTCCACCAATTACAAAATAACTTTGCCTTTGCACTTAAAACCCACGATGAAAATTTGAATTGCAAAAAAATGTTGAAGTTGTGATTTGAATGCAGTGGTCCTCCAGTATCCTCATTATCTTGTCTGCTATAAACAACAAGATGGTCTCTGATCAATCCATTTCATTCGCTGTTACCATATTATCTACAAAATATTTGTCATGCCATTCTATGTCGATCTTTTTCTATTCTTTATCGAGTAAAAATAAAAGGTCAGAAGAGTAACACGACCTGAATAGAACAAAATGTAAATCTTCTTATGAAAGAATACATTTTTATTTTATTTTTTCATTCTCACTACGATATTTAATAACTAATGTTATGTTGATGGCAAAAAATGATGTGACACTACCCGATCAACTTAAGAAAATTTGAATAGAGTAATAGTGTTATTTTGTTTGAATTTGAGCAAATAAAGATGTGGTATTAGTAGAACTTGTATAGTAGTAGTACCTAGAGATTTTTCATTTTGATCATTTTCACTTGCCCATCGTTCCTTTGTGTACTATAGTCATTGGACATGAACTTTTCGTCCTAATCATGCCAAGTTACAATATTTGACATATAATTGCATATCACCGTCCTACTTGAAGGGATTGGTGGGCTGGATGGTTCGGTTGCGATGGAGTCAGGATGACATCTAGACCTTTGGCCTACGTCATAGGCCAACATGTTGTCTTGATTGTTCAATTATGGCAGTTATGTCATAATAGGGAGTATGTCATCTATGATGATGTCTCCCACGATTTGATTCTAACCTACTTTGACGATGTGTTGGTCAAGGTTTCAAGCTGACCTATCCAATTATTCGACAAAAAGGCTCAGTTGATCAAGCCAAGTTGGACCCTTTATTGATCTAAAGTAGATTCCAGATCAAAAACAATAGATTACATGCATGTTTTATTGTACCATAAATAGTATCATTTGAAGGATACGAATATATTGCAATTTTTCTTAATTAACTACCAATTCCATTTCCTTTATTCATTATTGGGTGATTGGTTTTTAGGTTTGCTGCTTGGTTAATCCAATGGCGCTCATCAACCCTTGGTCTACATTTTTAAATGCGGCATTCGCTTAACATGCTATCAAAAGTTAAGTATCGAATATAGCAACAAACATGAGACGAGACAATCTTGTAGGACTATGTTTTGAGGAATAAATTTTAAGAAGTAAATGTGTAGGCTTTCTCTAATATATAACTTTTATTAGATAAGTTAATTATATATGGTACGTGGTAGACCGAGTAATTACTCTAAAATTAAATTTTACAGTCTCTTATTTATGAAATTTGTTCGCATTAAACTTTGATAAGAAAATGAATGGACGCCTTATTCTGAAAAGCCCGCGTCCATTGTTTTGGGTACTTTTGATATTGGTGTCGCCATATACTGCCAAATTGTTTGCCATAGTAAAATACAATATTTATTGTGAAACTGGATAAAACTTTTCTTGCTATCTCCGGATAATCATCCAAATGGCTACTAAACTTTGCAAAAGGTTTTTGCAAGGTTATTAAACTTTAAAAATCACCAAAATCATCATTAAATTTTGTAAAGGGTTTTCACGGGATCACTGAACTGGAAAAATCACCTAATTCATCTCAAAACTTTGCAAAAAAATTTCACGGGATTACTAAATTTTGCAAAAGATTTCCTAAGAGATAATAGAATTAGTGACCGTAAGAAATCTTTTGCAAAGTTTAGTGATGAATGGAGTGATTTTTAAAGTTCAGTAATCCCGTGGAAACCTTTTGCAAAGTTTGATGATAACTTGGATGATTTTTAAAGTTCAGTAACTCCATGAAAACTTTTTACAAAGTTAGTGACCGTTTGAGATATTATCTCTTCTATTTCACATGGTTAAGACGATTTCTTGCCTGTCGGAACTTTCTAGGGAGATTTCCATTTTCCATGTGGGAGTTAACAATGCAATTCTATGTTCAGGAAAATAATAAAATAAAGTGCAAAGTACATGCTTCAATAATTAAGTTGAGATGCGAACATCTACCTATTTCAACCAACTTTAAATTCTCTACAAATTACAATATCAGGATATTTAATTTTTTTTTGTACTTTTAATAAAATTTCATTATGTCAAAGACAAGCGTCTATTACAACATAAGAACTAAAATGAGGACATTGTTCACTCCTAACCAATTGCAACCTGAAATACTAACAGGAGATGTCAAAGTGTGCGTATCGCGCTCAAGAAATGAAATGACAAGAATCACACGTAACTAAATCAAGAAGTAGGGTGATATTCAAAAGAAACGAAGCGGAGGCCGAGAACCTCTTTAGAAAGTCGACATATGGAAGAATTGCACTCCACTTTCGAAATTCAAACTCCCGAGTTGACGCTTTGCAATCCTTCATGTAGCGCCAATACACCTCATACATAATTAAAAAAATTTCTTAATGCATTAGATTCCTTTGATAATATTCCTCATTTGTGAGGAGGCATCCCTTCTTTTGAAATTACAGGGCTATTTTGCCAAATTTCTCAGAGAAAGTTGTCTCACGCTTCTAGATATTCTCTAATTACCCATCTGTGTCAATTTAAGTAAAGGAGCCGTGTTACTAGTGTGAGACAATAAATGTAATATTATCTCAAATTATACCTACTTCAAACCCAACTTATTACAAAATAATCTTTAAAATGTTAATGTGAACATCTTAGAAATATACCAATTAAGCACATGTTTTTTTATTGCATAGAATATTCTTCAATCTTCAAGAAAGGTCACGTGATGTGACAATCCTCTATACTTAGCTCCCATTTGCTCCCGTTAAAACTCTTCAATTTAATTTAATTTTTTCTCTCTCCTACTTTCAACTACACAATATTCAATAAAATAATATTACACTCAAATCGAAAACTTTTCATCCACACAATCTTCAAAATAATACTATTCCCACTATTATAAATTCAAATAATGGGGACCAAACATTATCTTATTTAACTTGAAATCCACTTTTAACCACGTAATAAACCAAGAAATCGTCGAACATCTCAAGTGGAGAAAGTAACAGCTGGAATGGGATGGTGATTCATTGTGATCTCTGTTTTCTTCCTGGAACTCATTTTCAACACAAAACCTTAACCAGCCTATTCCCCTACCAATGCTTTAGTTTCTTGGGCATTGATTAATAATATTGAGACAACCATCTCAAAGAATTTTAATTTCATGGTCCCACCCCATCCCTGTCTGAGTCAATGGATACAATTTGATGGGACCCAATGCCATGAGAATACATTGCCGTCCAGCTTATCTTCTAACAATTTCACAAAGATACAACTCAAGTGTCAGGTTAGGTTGTAATCTAAATTGGTTCATGCACGTTTGATTACCCATAAGTGAACGGGATCGTAAAGAAGTAATAAAGTGGTGTGTAGAGTGTTGAACTCACGAGAACTATATGATTGCTCAAGATAAAGCTAACACTACCCTTAATGGAATAACAAAATTGAGTTATAATTAAAAACTATTAAATCTATTAACTAACCTAAAAGCAATGTAAGAAAGTTTATCAAATTTGCAAGATATTTTGCTAAGATATAGAATCCCCCTTATTATTCCATTTTTAGTGTAACAATTACATTGACAATTTGAAACCATTCATGTTGGTCAATGTTCCTAATTTAATGGAAAGCATCTCTCAATAACGATCAAATTTATTTCCCTCATGTGATCCTTCTATCTCTCGATGAAAGATACAAACATGATAAATACATTAATAAGTACTAGAACACCCATTGAAACCATATAAAGTATAGAAGTATATCTCTATCATCTATCGAACTTTACAATGTTTATTATATTGTGCTAAAATCTTATTATCTCTCTCGATAACAATAAAATCCACTAACAATTCAATTGGTGATCAAACAATTAAAAATAACGATTAAAACGATAATAAACATCCACAAATAAAATCAAACTAAAGTCAAAATAATTAATTAAAAACTAAAAATATTATAACAAGGGTTCATTTCATCCTAACAATGTATAAAACTAGTTTAACAAATTGAAATTATAAGAAATCATATATAAGTGAAAAGACATAACCCGGATTTTTGATAAATTGAGAAGATGAAGATAAATCTTGAATCTATTCAATGATTTCTCCACTTGTGCTCTTTCTTCTTTATCCAATATCAAGTTTGAATATTCATTTGATTGAATTCTTGCAATCCCCTTCAATTCTCTCAAAAAACAATGAATTTTCCTCCCTTTATGATGATAATTGACGAATATAGGAGTATATTATGTACAAGAGATATGTATGAGTGCCCCGTTCACATATTCTCCTGTTGGGTATTTGCAGTGATCGAAAATTGGTGAAAAATCACGCCCAAATTAGTTTTCAAAAGAGTTCCAATCGAATAAGGAAAGTTACACTCGTGCCCGGATTTTTTGTTTCTGTATATTAGTCAGTATTTTGATCATAACTTTGTCTCTCAATATCCGATTGAGTTGATTCAAAATGCGTTGGAAATTTAACTAAAAGGGATACAATTTTCTTAGATATAGATATTTTCCAATTCGAACGTTTACGATGCCAAAAATTGGTCGCAATTCTTGACTAAAAATCTGGAAGATATATCATGTAATTGGAAGTCGATTTATGGTAATACTTTGATGATATTCCATTCCTTTTTGACTTCTAATTGCATCCAATTGACTCCCATCAATCTTTAAAATATCTCTTATGGTCCAATTCAACCATTGGATATTTGCAATTCGGTCCTAAACTATGTACTTCATCAATTTTCGCCTTTTTTGCTACTTTCTTTCAATTTAACTTCCAATCATCGATTTTTACCTAATAAATGAAATATACAATAAATTAGGCTATAATTACTTTAATGAACTATTAAAAGTCTATATCTTTAAGTCTACATAAATTTATAAAATACACTTATCAGTTCACACATTGGATTGATGCAATGCAAGTGCATGTAGCGCAAAAGTTCTTCGTCCATCTACACGCTCCACTTAATGACTTATTGATCAAAATTTAAATTTTAATCACATATTTTATAGATTTCACAACTTTTCATCTACATATTTTATCAATTTTTATTAAAATCTGATTTTAATCCTCATCGAACAAGTCCAATTTATAACTAGTCGAGTATAGATATAATGCTTGTTCTGCTTAAATGACATAGTTTTTGAGTAGCGAACCATAGTACATTTACATTGCTCGTCCCACCTAAATGAAATAATTTGCGAAAAGTGGACTGAGGCTATACAATGTTCAGCTAAGTGCAACAAGAAAACTGCATTTTATTACAAGATTTCTTGAGTCAAATAAACCTTTCTGGTTAATGATTTTAATTATACCTTCTTTTTATTCGTTAATCCTTGTACCGAAAAGGTTTTCAAGTCCAAGCAACAAAAAATTGCGATCAAATCTGTAGTTTCATGTTTATGAAGATCTTCTTACAGCTTTAACAAAGTTAAGGTAATATAAATAAAGATACTGACTTTTGTAAAGTAGATTTGAGCCAAATTGCATCAGCCCAAAATCCAAAAGTAGCATTAAAGTGAAATATAAAAAATTTCCCCATCTTGAGTAATTGCAATTAAACCGAAATCAATTCATCAATACAAAAATAAAATTTATTACCACCAATATGATGTAGACAAAATAATCAAATAAAATTAACAAGACAAGGGAATGTTTAAAGATTTAACAAGGAAACTTTATGTGCAATATTGACTAATTGTTTTTTTGCATTCTAATTAAATTGTAACATAACTGACATAAAAGAAAATAAATTATCAAGAATTTACAGATTACTCCACTGAGCTTCTTCTTCTTCTTCTTGATGGATAAAAAAGGGTGATCTTGGAAAGGAGAAAATTTCCCAATTTCGCCACCTCGTATGAAGGTCAAGAACTTAACTCAGCAAGCTTGAAGATCTGTGAATATGACACTTTATTTAAATGATAATGAAACTGTTTCTTTCCCTATTTTTATGAGAACCATAAAAGTGAAAAAAGCATTGTGAACAAGAAAGATATAGAATTTTGCAATGGTGGAGATGATGAAAGTGGTGGTGGAGGATTATCAGGCCTGTCCCTCAATCATCTTACAATTAAAGAAAATGTTTTTTCTTTTTCCTTCTTTTAATATTATACTAATAATAATAATAGTAAAAATAAAAAAAGTAATAATAACAATTGGGACGGTCCTTTGTGGTTTTGGGCCTGAGGCACAGGACTCATTCGCCTGTGCCCAGGGTCGGTCCTGAGGATTATGGCAGTAGTCTGGAAAATAAGGCCCAATTGGATTTGGAGGTGGTGGTGCAGGGCCTGAAGGAAAGCTTTGGGACGGC
>NW_019251044.1:38426-49875 GCF_002742605.1 Olea europaea var. sylvestris
TTTCACTATATGAAAAATTATTACATTCATATAGAAATTTTCGCTCACCCAAATTCCAAACTATCGTAGGACAATGATGACATTAGATTTACTGCATGAACCAATCTCTACTTCTTGTACAGACAGACCACAAAGAAAATAAGACACAAAAGAGGGGGGGGGGGGAAATCAATGCCAATTTATAAAGATAGTTTGCTAAATATTTTACCTAAATCTATTTTTCAACATTGGGCAAAACAAAAAGAAAGAAAGCAAATTTTCCTACCATCTTTCCACCAATAACAAAATAACTTTGCCTTTGCACTTAAAACCCACGATGAAAATTTGAATTGCAAAAAAATGTTGAAGTTGTGATTTGAATGCAGTGGTCCTCCAGTATCCTCATTATCTTGTCTGCTATAAACAACAAGATGGTCTCTGATCAATCCATTTCATTCGCTGTTACCATATTATCTACAAAATATTTGTCGTGCCATTCTATGTCGATCTTTTTCTATTCTTTATCTTGTAAAAATATAAGGCTAGAAGAGTAACACGACCTGAATAGAACAAAATGTAAATCTTCTTATGAAAGCATACATTTTTATTTTATTTTTTCATTCTCACTATGATACTTAATAACTTAGATTATGTTGATGGCAAAAAATGACGTGACACTACCCGACCAACTTAAGAAAATTTGAATAGAGTAATAGTGTTATTTTGTTTGAATTTGAGCAAATAAAGATGTGGTATTAGTAGAACTTGTATAGTAGTAGTACCTAGAGATTTTTCATTTTGATCATTTTCACTTGCCCATCGTTCCTTTGTGTACTATAGTCATTGGACATGAACTTTTCGTCCTAATCATGCCAATTTACAGTATTTAACATATAACTGCATATCACCGTCCGACTTGAAGGGATTGATGGGTTGAATGGTTCGGTTGCGATGGAGTCAGGATGACATCTAGACCTTTGGCCTACGTCATACGCCAACATGTTGTCTTGATTGTTCAATTATGGCAGTTATGTCATAATAGGGAGTATGTCATCTATGATGATGTCTCCCACGATTTGATTCTAACCTACTTTGACGATGTATTGGTCAAGGTTTCAAGCTGACCTATCCAATTATTCGACAAAAAGGCTCAGTTGATCAAGCCAAGTTGGACCCTTTATTGATCTAAAGTAGATTCCAGATCAAAAACAATAGATTACATGCATGTTTTATTGTACCATAAATAGTATCATTTGAAGGATACGAATATATTGCAATTTTTCTTAATTAACTACCAATTTCATTTCCTTTATTCATTATTGGGTGATTGGTTTTTAGGTTTGCTGCTTGGTTAATCCAATGGCGCTCATCAACCCTTGGTCTACATTTTTAAATGCGGCATTCGCTTAACATGCTATCAAAAGTTAAGTATCGAATATAGCAACAAACATGAGACGAGACAATCTTGTAGGACTATGTTTTGAGGAATAAATTTTAAGAAGTAAATGTGTAGGCTTTCTCTAATATATAACTTTTATTAGATAAGTTAATTATATATGGTACGTGGTAGACCGAGTAATTACTCTAAAATTAAATTTTACAGTCTCTTATTTATGAAATTTGTTCGCATTAAACTTTGATAAGAAAATGAATGGACGCCTTATTCTGAAAAGCCCGCGTCCATTGTTTTGGGTACTTTTGATATTGGTGTCGCCATATACTGCCAAATTGTTTGCCATAGTAAAATACAATATTTATTGTGAAACTGGATAAAACTTTTCTTGCTATCTCCGGATAATCATCCAAATGGCTACTAAACTTTGCAAAAGGTTTTTGCAAGGTTATTAAACTTTAAAAATCACCAAAATCATCATTAAATTTTGTAAAGGGTTTTCACGGGATCACTGAACTGGAAAAATCACCTAATTCATCTCAAAACTTTGCAAAAAAATTTCACGGGATTACTAAATTTTGCAAAAGATTTCCTAAGAGATAATAGAATTAGTGACCGTAAGAAATCTTTTGCAAAGTTTAGTGATGAATGGAGTGATTTTTAAAGTTCAGTAATCCCGTGGAAACCTTTTGCAAAGTTTGATGATAACTTGGATGATTTTTAAAGTTCAGTAACTCCATGAAAACTTTTTACAAAGTTAGTGACCGTTTGAGATATTATCTCTTCTATTTCACATGGTTAAGACGATTTCTTGCCTGTCGGAACTTTCTAGGGAGATTTCCATTTTCCATGTGGGAGTTAACAATGCAATTCTATGTTCAGGAAAATAATAAAATAAAGTGCAAAGTACATGCTTCAATAATTAAGTTGAGATGCGAACATCTACCTATTTCAACCAACTTTAAATTCTCTACAAATTACAATATCAGGATATTTAATTTTTTTTTGTACTTTTAATAAAATTTCATTATGTCAAAGACAAGCGTCTATTACAACATAAGAACTAAAATGAGGACATTGTTCACTCCTAACCAATTGCAACCTGAAATACTAACAGGAGATGTCAAAGTGTGCGTATCGCGCTCAAGAAATGAAATGACAAGAATCACACGTAACTAAATCAAGAAGTAGGGTGATATTCAAAAGAAACGAAGCGGAGGCCGAGAACCTCTTTAGAAAGTCGACATATGGAAGAATTGCACTCCACTTTCGAAATTCAAACTCCCGAGTTGACGCTTTGCAATCCTTCATGTAGCGCCAAATACACCTCATACATAATTAAAAAAATTTCTTAATGCATTAGATTCCTTTGATAATATTCCTCATTTGTGAGGAGGCATCCCTTCTTTTGAAATTACAGGGCTATTTTGCCAAATTTCTCAGAGAAAGTTGTCTCACGCTTCTAGATATTCTCTAATTACCCATCTGTGTCAATTTAAGTAAAGGAGCCGTGTTACTAGTGTGAGACAATAAATGTAATATTATCTCAAATTATACCTACTTCAAACCCAACTTATTACAAAATAATCTTTAAAATGTTAATGTGAACATCTTAGAAATATACCAATTAAGCACATGTTTTTTTATTGCATAGAATATTCTTCAATCTTCAAGAAAGGTCACGTGATGTGACAATCCTCTATACTTAGCTCCCATTTGCTCCCGTTAAAACTCTTCAATTTAATTTAATTTTTTCTCTCTCCTACTTTCAACTACACAATATTCAATAAAATAATATTACACTCAAATCGAAAACTTTTCATCCACACAATCTTCAAAATAATACTATTCCCACTATTATAAATTCAAATAATGGGGACCAAACATTATCTTATTTAACTTGAAATCCACTTTTAACCACGTAATAAACCAAGAAATCGTCGAACATCTCAAGTGGAGAAAGTAACAGCTGGAATGGGATGGTGATTCATTGTGATCTCTGTTTTCTTCCTGGAACTCATTTTCAACACAAAACCTTAACCAGCCTATTCCCCTACCAATGCTTTAGTTTCTTGGGCATTGATTAATAATATTGAGACAACCATCTCAAAGAATTTTAATTTCATGGTCCCACCCCATCCCTGTCTGAGTCAATGGATACAATTTGATGGGACCCAATGCCATGAGAATACATTGCCGTCCAGCTTATCTTCTAACAATTTCACAAAGATACAACTCAAGTGTCAGGTTAGGTTGTAATCTAAATTGGTTCATGCACGTTTGATTACCCATAAGTGAACGGGATCGTAAAGAAGTAATAAAGTGGTGTGTAGAGTGTTGAACTCACGAGAACTATATGATTGCTCAAGATAAAGCTAACACTACCCTTAATGGAATAACAAAATTGAGTTATAATTAAAAACTATTAAATCTATTAACTAACCTAAAAGCAATGTAAGAAAGTTTATCAAATTTGCAAGATATTTTGCTAAGATATAGAATCCCCCTTATTATTCCATTTTTAGTGTAACAATTACATTGACAATTTGAAACCATTCATGTTGGTCAATGTTCCTAATTTAATGGAAAGCATCTCTCAATAACGATAAAATTTATTTCCCTCATGTGATCCTTCTATCTCTCGATGAAAGATACAAACATGATAAATACATTAATAAGTACTAGAACACCCATTGAAACCATATAAAGTATAGAAGTATATCTCTATCATCTATCGAACTTTACAATGTTTATTATATTGTGCTAAAATCTTATTATCTCTCTCGATAACAATAAAATCCACTAACAATTCAATTGGTGATCAAACAATTAAAAATAACGATTAAAACGATAATAAACATCCACAAATAAAATCAAACTAAAGTCAAAATAATTAATTAAAAACTAAAAATATTATAACAAGGGTTCATTTCATCCTAACAACGTATAAAACTAGTTTAACAAATTGAAATTATAAGAAATCATATATAAGTGAAAAGACATAACCCGGATTTTTGATAAATTGAGAAGATGAAGATAAATCTTGAATCTATTCAATGATTTCTCCACTTGTGCTCTTTCTTCTTTATCCAATATCAAGTTTGAATATTCATTTGATTGAATTCTTGCAATCCCCTTCAATTCTCTCAAAAAACAATGAATTTTCCTCCCTTTATGATGATAATTGACGAATATAGGAGTATATTATGTACAAGAGATATGTATGAGTGCCCCGTTCACATATTCTCCTGTTGGGTATTTGCAGTGATCGAAAATTGGTGAAAAATCACGCCCAAATTAGTTTTCAAAAGAGTTCCAATCGAATAAGGAAAGTTACACTCGTGCCCGGATTTTTTGTTTCTGTATATTAGTCAGTATTTTGATCATAACTTTGTCTCTCAATATCCGATTGAGTTGATTCAAAATGCGTTGGAAATTTAACTAAAAGGGATACAATTTTCTTAGATATAGATATTTTCCAATTCGAACGTTTACGATGCCAAAAATTGGTCGCAATTCTTGACTAAAAATCTGGAAGATATATCATGTAATTGGAAGTCGATTTATGGTAATACTTTGATGATATTCCATTCCTTTTTGACTTCTAATTGCATCCAATTGACTCCCATCAATCTTTAAAATATCTCTTATGGTCCAATTCAACCATTGGATATTTGCAATTCGGTCCTAAACTATGTACTTCATCAATTTTCGCCTTTTTTGCTACTTTCTTTCAATTTAACTTCCAATCATCGATTTTTACCTAATAAATGAAATATACAATAAATTAGGCTATAATTACTTTAATGAACTATTAAAAGTCTATATCTTTAAGTCTACATAAATTTATAAAATACACTTATCAGTTCACACATTGGATTGATGCAATGCAAGTGCATGTAGCGCAAAAGTTCTTCGTCCATCTACACGCTCCACTTAATGACTTATTGATCAAAATTTAAATTTTAATCACATATTTTATAGATTTCACAACTTTTCATCTACATATTTTATCAATTTTTATTAAAATCTGATTTTAATCCTCATCGAACAAGTCCAATTTATAACTAGTCGAGTATAAATATAATGCTTGTTCTGCTTAAATGACATAGTTTTTGAGTAGCGAACCATAGTACATTTACATTGCTCGTCCCACCTAAATGAAATAATTTGCGAAAAGTGGACTGAGGCTATACAATGTTCAGCTAAGTGCAACAAGAAAACTGCATTTTATTACAAGATTTCTTGAGTCAAATAAACCTTTCTGGTTAATGATTTTAATTATACCTTCTTTTTATTCGTTAATCCTTGTACCGAAAAGGTTTTCAAGTCCAAGCAACAAAAAATTGCGATCAAATCTGTAGTTTCATGTTTATGAAGATCTTCTTACAGCTTTAACAAAGTTAAGGTAATATAAATAAAGATACTGACTTTTGTAAAGTAGATTTGAGCCAAATTGCATCAGCCCAAAATCCAAAAGTAGCATTAAAGTGAAATATAAAAAATTTCCCCATCTTGAGTAATTGCAATTAAACCGAAATCAATTCATCAATACAAAAATAAAATTTATTACCACCAATATGATGTAGACAAAATAATCAAATAAAATTAACAAGACAAGGGAATGTTTAAAGATTTAACAAGGAAACTTTGTGTGCAAAATTGACTAATTGTTTTTTTGCATTCTAATTAAATTGTAACATAACTGACATAAAAGAAAATAAATTATCAAGAATTTACAGATTACTCCACTGAGCTTCTTCTTCTTCTTGATGGATAAAAAAGGGTGATCTTGGAAATGAGAAAATTTCCCAATTTCGCCACCTCGTATGAAGGTCAAGAACTTAACTCAGCAAGCTTGAAGATCTGTGAATATGACACTTTATTTAAATGATAATGAAACTGTTTCTTTCCCTATTTTTATGAGAACCATAAAAGTGAAAAAAGCATTGTGATCAAGAAAGATATAGAATTTTTCAATGGTGGAGATGATGAAAGTGGTGGTGGAGGATTATGATAGTAGTACGGAAAATAAGGCACAATTGGATTTGGAGGTGGTGGTGCAGGGCCTGAAGGAAAGCTTTGGTACGGCGGAGGGTAATAGTATCCTGTACCACCACTAGAAGGAGGTGGTGGTGAAGAGTAAGTGTAGGTTGCTGGTGGCGGGTTCTTGTACCCAGAAGGAGAAGGCGGTGGAGGGCAGTTGGTGGTGGTGGATGAAGACGGCGGTGACGCTGGTGGTAGTGGTGGAGAAAGTGGTAGTGGCGGGGGCGGTGATGATGAAGGAGTATCGCATGGATTGTCACAGGCTGAACACATTGTGCATTCAATTTGATACTTCGATCCCACCCATGAAGTAGAATTTTCAGCACCCACGAAACACTTTATTCTTGATGATGATGCCAATGTTATCAAGAAAAGATTGAGCAAAAAGAATTGAACTTTCTGATTAATCTCCATTTGTGCAAGTATTGAATAGAAATTAGACATCAATCCAAGAATTTTATTGGGATTTTAGAGAGATTCAAGAGCCTATAGATGGAGCTGAGGGAAAAATGAGAATGTTAATAGAAAATTATAGATTGGTCCGCTTTGGTTGGATTAAAGGTTAAAGTAATGGAGCCTTATATAAATAGTAAATGGTACCGACCTTCTACCTTCCCCTGGAGCGGAAACGCCGGATGGAGTGGTGTTAGCTGTCTTCTTTATTGTGTAATTTTTTAATGGTTGTATAGAATTAAATTATCAATAGATTTGAGTAGAATGGCAGAAAAGAATTAATTTAGTTAAGATAAAAAAATATAATCTAGTAACTTACGGTATAAATGCAATCCATTATTGTCATAATTATTTGTGGAGAAATTTTGAAGTACAGATGATTCTCTCTTGTGGATGAAGTTATGAACTTTCTATTTTCTTTGTACTAGAGAATCCTAAAAAGAATGCTTTACCAATTTTCAATTAAGCTATTGATGGCACTCCTCTTTTTTACTTATAATCTTATTTATTTTTCTTAATGGCTTGACCGACCGCCTATCTTTTGGTTGGATCTTTCATTGCAATTGTAAATGGTATTTTTCATTTGTTGTGGTCCAAGTTCTGCTTGTATATATCAATTTCCTACTATCATAAAGACTAAGGTGTAACCATTTTCTTTGTATTCAAATCTTCGCTTCACACAGTACCCCATTTTTATTACAAACTCATTTTTAATTACATATTTAATGAGATTCACAATTTTTTTAACTATATATTCATCAACTTTTATCAAAATCTGATTTTTAAGAAAATCGAATAGGGATAACTTTTTTAACTTGAGTATAATGTGATGGTATTTTATTCTTGAATTAGACACACAAAAATAGATTTATTAGAGAAGCAAATGACATTTTCAAGTGACCAATCAAACTTTCCAGGCTGGATTATGAGTCATGGTACTACGTTCTCAAACAATTGAGGTTACTTTTACACGAGGTCCATTACGTTTTAATACAAATAGATGATTCTCTCCCCTTTTTGATTAAAAAAAAAAAAAAAAAGAGAGTGAGAATAATTTGGGAAAATTATGATCAGGCTCTCTAACCTTCTAACTAATGTGAGTTTAGGTTTTCGATCTCCAAAAGTGAGGTTTTCAGTTTGATCTCCACATATGGAATCTGTCGATATCAAGGTTTAAATATGTACAATGTTTATGTGACTTAAAGTTGAAGTCTGGAGGTTAATACCACCAAACCATTCAACGTCTAGTTTCATATCACGTAAAAGTCACTTGCAATTTTAACGTTTACAATAAAGATTTCAATCATGTTGGGAACTAGAACCTTAGTTTAAAGGGTTAGGGACCCGAACCTACATTTTTTTGAATAGTTTAAGCTAATCATGATAGGCTAATACATATCTCCAAATTGCGATCATGCCTCCAAAAAGAATGATTTTCTAAGCTTAAAAAAACTAGTGAATCGACTCCAGTAACTTGCAACCTTAGTTGCCTATGTACATATATGTCTTACAACTCAATGCCTAAATAAGCCCAAGGAATCAATTAGAAAGTTAAGAGAAATATCAGTTTCATAATAAATGAATTAACTTTCCATGATTGGATAAAAGAGGAAGTGGCTAGGGATGGCAACGATATAGGATTATTTGAAAGCAAAACTTTTCAATCCCACTATTCTCAGCTAAAGAAATAATCCATTAATAGTGAGATTAAAATTGATTTTTCCGTCGCCCCTTAGGTTATCTTTATTATTTCCCTCATCTCACTATAAGTGGCATTATATTTTCTAAAATTTATTATTTAGCTTATGCTCAGCAAAAGTTTTTCGGTCCCTCTATTTCTAACTAAAGAAATAGTTCGATGGAGAGATGAAATTAATTTTCCCTTGTCCCTTAAGGTACTTCTCTTACCGTTTCGTTGTAGTGTGAGTTGGTTAATAAAGTACTACAATCACTTTCAAACTATATTTATAGTCCTAACAAGCTTTAATCAAAAGTTTGGGACATTCTTCCACTTTGTTGGGACACTTAGGTTTTGACACAATTTACACTTGAGCTAACATATATATCTGAGGTTAATGAGGAAAGTTGTCGAGTAGGAGGCCACAATTCGTGTAAGCCGCTTGCCCAAAGGTAACTCAGCTATGCAATCAAGGTCCAAGTGATGAGCTTGGAGCAACTACGAGTACAATTTACAACCAACATTGTGTTGTAAAATTAATGTGATTTGTGCACTGAACTATCAATTATAAGCATGAATCAAATAAAATAAATATGATAATAAAGTTAGAAAAGCTGGTTTAAGAGAGTTGCGATAATCGTTGTCTTAAAATCGTGTAGCCTTCCCTTCGTACAGGTGTTTTCGGCACCATATGGCTCCAAGGTAAAATCCTTATAGCTCGCAGTCAATTCTTCTTCTATGGGCACGACCACGGAGAGAGAGAAAAATAACAAAAACTAATATAAAATGGCTAAAGAGTAATATGAAAAGACTAAAGAGTATTTTTCAAGTGTTTGATTTATTTTATGTAAAACAATAAGAAATCCACCTCCTTTTATAATAGAAAAAATCAATTCTCTCATAATGAAAATTAATCAAATTCAACATAAGTTACAAATATAATATTGGGATTAAATTTTTGTATTGAATCTAAAAATTAAAAACAAAAACTGAAAAGTTAAAAAAATAAAAAGTGAAAACTTGGAAATTAAAATGAAAACTGAAGTTCTAATCTTCAATTTTGAAAGTTTTATAATAATTTTCAACAATCCCCCATCATAGGCCTCATTTGCCTATGCCCAGACCGGCCCTGGGTACTTCTCTTATCGTTTCGTTGTAGTGTGAGTTGGTTAATAAAGTACTACAATCACTTTCAAACTATATTTATAGTCCTAACAAGCTTTAATCAAAAGTTTGGGACATTCTTCCACTTTGTTGGGACACTTAGGTTTTGACACAATTTACACTTGAGCTAACATATATATCTGAGGTTAATGAGGAAAGTTGTCGAGTAGGAGGCCACAATTCGTGTAAGCCGCTTGCCCAAAGGTAACTCAGCTATGCAATCAAGGTCCAAGTGATGAGCTTGGAGCAACTACGAGTACAATTTGCAGCCAACATTGTGTTGTAAAATTAATGTGATCCGTGCACTGAACTATCAATTATAAGCACGAGTCAAATAAAATAAATATGATAATAGAGTTAGAAAAGCTGGCTTAAGAGAGTTGTGATAAGAAAAGCTGGCTTAAGAGAGTTGTGATAATCGTTGTCTTAAAATCGTGTGGCCTTCCCTTCGTACAGGTGCTCTCGGCACCATACGGCTCCAAGATAAAATCCTTATAGCTCGCAGTCAATTCTTCTTCTATGGGCACGACCATAGAGAGAGAGAGAGAAAATAACAGAAAAAAATAATATAAAATGACTAGAGAGTAGTATGAAAAGACTAAAGAGTATTTTTCAGGTGTTTGATTTATTTTATGTAAAACAATAAGAAATCCACCTCCTTTTATAATAGAAAAAATCAATTCTCTCATAATGAAAATTAATCAAATTCAACATAAGTTACAAATATAATATTGGGATTAAATTTTTGTATTGAATCTAAAAATTAAAAACAAAAACTGAAAAGTTAAAAAAATAAAAAGTGAAAACTTGGAAATTAAAATGAAAACTGAAGTTCTAATCTTCAATTTTGAAAGTTTTATAATAATTTTCAACAATCCCCCATGGGTTTTAAAACTTTCAATATATATATATGATAACAATTTTTATTTAAGGGGGCCATAATGACTAAGCCTTGAATTAGATTCCTTTAATCAAATTTCAATTGTTCTACACACGGTATCGATTTAGCCTCAATCATGGTTGGTAGTGTTATTAATGACCATGTGTACTTATCTTGATTCTAGTAAGAGTCTATAGGGAATAGCCCAATTCTATAGTCACGGCCTCATGATAACTCTTACATATTCGAGTTAGAGATGACAATTTGAAGCGTCAAAATCGAAAATCGTGGTTAACCGAACCGAATTGGGCGAAAAAAACCGAACCGATGGTGCAATGGAGCGGATATGATTTTGATTTTAATGAACTGGTTCGTAATGGTGTGGGTATGGTATTTACGTCGTCGAACCGAAACTGAATCGATTACCAGCTAAAAAAAAAAAAATTGAATTGATTATGGGCGTTACACTACTTTTATATCCAGATCAAAACAAAATCCCTCCCCTCCTCATTACATCTACCTGGCTCATTCGGTCAGCCCACTTACCATTAGCCCATAATAGCATTAGTATGATAGTATATAAATGCAAACCCTACTCTCCACAAACCACAAACTCACGCACGACTTCACTGCCTCTACGGTCCAAGTCGTCGTCACCTCCGAAAATTTGTTACATTTGTTAGTCATTCTATTACTGTTGATCATGTAAAAACAGAGTTCGATGTTTTTCTAGACATGCCAGTATTGCCAAGGATGAATAGCAATCACCTGTAAATGCTGATCTATGCTAGTAAGACTCGTAGGGAAGAATGAATCAAGTAACTTCGATACACAACAAGTAAGAATGAAGGAAAAG
>NW_019251044.1:51744-52409 GCF_002742605.1 Olea europaea var. sylvestris
AGCGTGAATTTTTTTCAAGTGTTTGATTTCGCATAAAACCCACGATGAAAATTTGAATTGCAAAAAAATGTTGGAAGTTGTGATTTGAATGCAGTGGTCCTCCAGTTTCCTCATTATCTTGTCTCCTATAAAGAACGAGATGGTCTTTGATCAATCCATTTCATTCCCTGTTACCATATTATCTAAAAATATTTGTCGTGCCATTCTATGTTGATCTTTTTCTATTCTTTATCGTGTAAAAATAAAAGGTCAGAAGAGTAGCACGACTTGGATAGAACAAAATGTAAATCTTCTTATGAAAGAATACATTTTTATTTTATTTTTTCATTCTCACTATGATATTTAATAACTTATATTATGTTTAAGGCAAAAAATGATGTGACACTACCCGATCAAATAAAGAAAATTTGAATAGAGTAACAGTGTTATTTTGTTTGAATTTGAGCAAATAAAGATGCAGTATTAGTAGAGAACTTGTATAGTAGTAGTACCTGGAGATTTTTCATTTTGATCATTTTCACTTGCCCTTCGTTCCTTTGTGTACTATAGTCATTGGACACGAACTTTTCGTCCTAATCATGTCAAGTTACAGTATTTAACATATAACTGCATATCACCGTCCTACTTGAAGGGATTGATGGGTTGAATGGTTCGGTTGCGATGGA
>NW_019251045.1:0-1287 GCF_002742605.1 Olea europaea var. sylvestris
TTAAAAATGAACAAACTCGAAGTTGTCGTGAGTCAAAAACCACTTTTAATTGGCTCGATTCCAATCGAATTAGACTAGCAATTCGCCAAAAATGAACATACCCGAAGTTATCATAATATAAAAAACCACTTTTCATCGACTCGATTCCAATCGAATTAGACTAGCAATTCCCCGAAAATGAGCAAACGCGTGGTTATCAGGAAATGAAAAACCACTTTTCATTGTCTCGATTCCAATCGAATTAGACAAGGAATTCTCCAAAAAAGAACAAACCCAAAGTTATCATAAATCAAAAACCACTTTTCATTGGCTCAATTCCAATCGAATTAGACTAGCATTTCACCAAAAACGAAAAAACCCGAAGTTATCATGAAATTAAAAACTACTTTACATTGGCTCTATTCCAATCGAATTAGACTAGTAATTAGTCAAAAATGAACAAACTCAAAGTTTTCATGAAATCAAATGCCACATTTCATTAGCTCGATGCCAATCAAATTAGACTAGCAATTCATAAAAAATAAGAAAACCCAAAGTTATCATTAAATCAAAACCCTCTTTTCATTGGCTCGATTCCAATCGAATTAAACTACAGATTCGACAAAAACGAATAAACCCGAAGTTATAATGAAATCAAAAACCACTTTTCATTGGTACGATTCCAATCGAATTAGACTAGCAATTCGACAAAAGAGAAAAAACCCAAAGTTATAATGAAATCAAAAACCACTTTTCATTGGCACGATTCCAATTGAATTAGACTAGCAATTCGACAAAAGCGAACAAACCCGAAGTTACAATGAAATCAAAAACTACATTTCATTAGCTCGATTCCAATCGAATAAGACTAGTTTCGTCAAAAATGAACAAACTCGAAGTTATCATGAAATCAAAAGCCACATTTCATTGGCTCGATTCCAATCAAATTTAACTAGTAATTCGCAAAAAGTGAGAAAACCCGAATTTATCATGAAATCAAAACCCTCTTTCAATTGGCTCGATTCCAATCGAATTAGACTAACAATTCATCAAAAACGAACAACCCCAAAGTTATCATGAAATCATCAAAAGCCACTTTTCATTGGCTCGATTCCAATCGAATTGGACTAGGAATTCGCCAAAAAGGAACGAACCCGAAGTTAACATGAAATCAAAAACCACTTTTCATTTGCTTGATTCCAACCGAAATCGGCTAGCAATTCGTCAAAAATGAACAAACCCGAAGTTATCATGAAATCAAAGACCACTTTTCATTGGCTCGATTCCAATCGAATTAGACTAGCAATT
>NW_019251046.1:0-1287 GCF_002742605.1 Olea europaea var. sylvestris
TTTTTCCGATCAACTTATCAAATTTGAGCCCATTCCGACACCGTCGCGAAAAATGACGAAATTGCCCCTGGCGCGATTTTTTTCCCCATCAACCTGTCAAATTTGACCCCATTCTGACTCCGTCGCGAAAAATGACGAAATTGCTCCCGGCGCGATTTTTGTTTCCGATCAACTTATAAAATTTGAGCCCATTCCGACACCGTCGCGAAAAATGACGAAATCGCCCCCTGATCGATTTCTATTTCCGTTCAACCTGTCAAATTTGAGCTCATTTCGACTCCGTCGCGAAAAATGACGAAATCGCCCCCTGATCGATTTCTATTTCCGTTCAACCTGTCAAATTTGAGCTCATTTCGACTCCGTCGCGAAAAATGACGAAATCGCCCCCTGATCGATTTCTATTTCCGTTCAACCTGTCAAATTTGAGCTCATTTCGACTCCGTCGCGAAAAATGACGAAATCGCCCCCTGATCGATTTCTATTTCCGTTCAACCTGTCAAATTTGAGCTCATTTCGACTCCGTCGCGAAAAATGACGAAATCGCCCCCTGATCGATTTCTATTTCCGTTCAACCTGTCAAATTTGAGCTCATTTCGACTCCGTCGCGAAAAATGACGAAATCGCCCCCTGATCGATTTCTATTTCCGTTCAACCTGTCAAATTTGAGCTCATTTCGACTCCGTCGCGAAAAATGACGAAATCGCCCCCTGATCGATTTCTATTTCCGTTCAACATGTCAAATTAGAGCCCATTCCGACTTCCGTCGCGAAAAATGACGAAATTGTCCTGGCCCGATTTTTGTTTCCGATTAACTTATCAAATTTGAGCCCATTCCGACACCGTCTCGAAAAATGACGAAATTGCCCCTAGCGCGATTTTTGTTCACGATCGACCTGTCAAATTTGAGCTCATTTCGACTCCGTCGCGAAAAATGACGAAATTCTCCCCGGATCGATTTTTGTTTCCGATCAATCTGTCAAATTTGAGGCATTTCCGACACCGTCGCGAAAAATGAGGAAATTGCCCCTGGCGCGATTTTTGTTCCCGATCAACCTTTCAAATTTTAGCCCATTCTGACTCCGTCGCGAAAAATTACGAAAATGCTTCTTGCTCGGTTTTTGTTTCCGATCAACCAGTCAAATTTGAGCCCATTCCGACTCCGTCGCGAAAAATGGCGAAATTGCCCCAGGCGCGATTTTTGATTCCGATCAACCTGTTAAATTTGAGCCCATTCCGAATCCGTCGTGAAAAATGACAAAATTACCCCTGGCGCGATTTTTGATCCCG
>NW_019251047.1:0-1287 GCF_002742605.1 Olea europaea var. sylvestris
AAAATGGGCAAAATTCCTCATACGTCACGATGAAGCTGTGAGTTCTATCTAAAACAGTCGCTACATTTCCAGAAATTACTTATGGGCCCAAAACGGACACCGTATGCAAAAGTTACCCTCAATTCTTTGAACGCCGACAATCCAAGCGTTCCAAATATGCAAGTGCTCATTCTGTCGAAAAATGGCTGAATTCCCGCATACGTCACGACGAAGTAGTGAGTTCAATCTAAAACGGTCGCTACATTTCCGAAAAGTGCTTATGGGCCCAAAAAGGACGCCGTATGCAAAAGTTATGCTCAACTCTTCGAACGCCGACAATCCAAGCGTTCCAAATATGCAAGTGCTCATTCGTTCGAAAAATGGCTGAAATCCCGTATACGTCACGACGAAGTGGTGAGTTCAATCCAAAACGGTCGCTACATTTCCGAAAAGTACTTATGGGCCCAAAACGAAAGCCGTATGCAAAAGTTATGCTCAATTCTTCGAACGCCGATAATCCAAGCGTTCCAAATATGCAAGTGCTCATTCTTTCGAAAAATGGCCAAAATCCCTCATAGGTCACGATGAAGCGGTGAGTTCAATATAAAACGGTCACTACAATTCCGAAAAGTACTTATGGGCCCAAAACGGACACCGTACGCAAAAGTTACGCTCAATTCTTCGAACATCGACAATCCAAGCGTTCCAAATATGCAAGTGCACATTCTTTCGAAAAATGGGCAAAATCCCTCTTACGTCACGATGAAGCGATGAGTTCTATCCAAAACGGTCGCTACATTTCCAAAAATTACTCATGGGCCCAAAACGGACACCGTATGCAAAAGTTACGCTCAATTCTTTGAACGCCGACGATCCAAGCGTTCCGAATATGCAAGTGCTCATTCTTTCGAAAAATGGCTGAAATCCCGCATACGTCACGATGAAGTTGTGAGTTCAATCCAAAACGGTCGCTACATTTCGGAAAAGTACTTATGGTCCCAAAACGGACGCCGTATGCAGAATTTACGTCCAATTCTTCGAACGCCGACAATCCAAGCGTTACAAATATGCAAGTGCACATTCTTTCGAAAAATGGGCAAAATTCCTCATACGTCACGATGAAGCTGTGAGTTCTATCTAAAACAGTCGCTACATTTCCAGAAATTGCTTATGGGCCCAAAACGGACACCGTATGCAAAAGTTACACTCAATTCTTTGAACGCCAACAATCCAAGCGTTCCAAATATGCAAGTGCTCATTCTGTCGAAAAATGGCTGAATTCCCGCATACGTCACGACGAAGTAGTGA
>NW_019251048.1:0-1287 GCF_002742605.1 Olea europaea var. sylvestris
CCAATTTGGAATATCAAAGTTGATATGTGTTCTCCTCCGCGAGAACATCGAAGTCATGTATTTATTTGCCAAAAATGAAGTTCAGGTGAATGAGAGATTGGAGTTCAAAGTGGACAATTGGAAATGGTCTATGTTGGTGGGAAAGCTAAAATTAACTTTATCCCACATAGAAAAACATGGAAACCAAAACCACTTTATATATAGCTATGCATTGAAATGTTGTGATCATGTGTAGCATAGAGACTCTTTCCACTTGTGCTCGCAGGGGGTACAAATCACGGACAGAAATAGCCTTCGGACATTGAACTTAGGTGCGGGCGCAACCTGCGCACACGAATGTCGAACCGAACGGAGGAAAAACTAGCCAGTTTGGATTGTCCGTGTTTTGTAATTTTTTATGATATTTTCAAATGACTTTTGAGTGTTTGAAACTCCTGGTCGAAACTGAAGTGTAACTCCGAAAACTGCAATGGTTAATGCAGAAACTAATGGTCAGATTCAGTCTATATAATTTCACTCAATTTTCAGCAGTTCAAACACTGAAATTTTCGTCTGTAACTTCCAGCAGTTTAAACTTAGATTCAGTTCTGTTTTCTGTATTGTTTCGTCCCCTCCTGTGTCCATTCCAGTAAGGTGATATTGTTTGAACGCGCGAGTAGAATCACGGTGCTCAGATTCTGCTGGTTACCGTTGTATTTTGGGAGACAGGCGTTCGAACTAAACCTCTAATACTACGGTGAGGGGACGAATTTGTCTTAAAGAAACTGTATTTACACAGGCCTCGGGGTTAAAAGTTTATTTCCAAATATATATGCTTCCAGTTTGAAT
Organism: Olea europaea var. sylvestris; assembly: GCF_002742605.1. Lineage (NCBI taxonomy): Eukaryota > Viridiplantae > Streptophyta > Magnoliopsida > Lamiales > Oleaceae > Olea > Olea europaea. Next base: position 829 of record NW_019251048.1, read on the forward strand.
ATCTGTACTTTAATTATTTGCAGATTTACACGCTTTCAGATTTTATTTAGCTTTTTTTATGTTTCTGCAAATAATATAATTTGTCATTCTTATTCAAGAAGTGATTTAGATAATAATCTGTATCTAAGTAATTTGTGAAAAATAAAATTAAGAAAAAATTTATCTGAATTTTTTTTCTTGAAATTGTGTTTGTGCAAATTATATGAAAACAAACACCAAATTCTATATTATCTAATGTCATTGTATGAAAATAAATAGTTGTGAAAATTCTGTGTTTAATTCTCTGCCAAATACAGTCACTACAATATATGGTGAGCAGTTGTCAAATACGGTAAGCAGCTGCCAAATACGGTAAGTGTGAATCCGGTGTCTAAAACACAAACACGGTAAGCAGCTGTCAAATACAGTAAGCAATTGCCAAATATGGTAAGTGTGAATCCGGTGTCTAAAACACAGATA
>NW_019251049.1:0-1287 GCF_002742605.1 Olea europaea var. sylvestris
TATGTTTGTCACTCAAAAAAAGTGACGGAATTTCAAAAAATTAACAAACAATAAAAAAGTTTTTAAGTTTTAAAAAAGTGACAGATACACAAAAAAACTAACAAAACACCAATCAAAACCTATATTTGTTACACAAAAGGAAACAGAAATTTAAAAAATATAACAAACAATAAAAAGTGACAAAAAATTTAAACCCAAAAAAAAATGGCAAGCACTATTCAAAAATGTGGCAAATATTCAAAAAGTTACGAAAACTAAAAAAGTGACAAATTATCGATTAAAACCTATGTGTCACTCTAAAAGTGACATAAACACTGCAGACATACATTTTCATCTTGTCTTCTCATTTTATTCCCCTTCCCCACCCCTCCCTCCACAGTTGCTTTTGAACTAATAATGAAATGAATGAATAAACATGGTGCTATATGCATCCAAAACAAGTCGCTATAGGGGTATCAGGTATGTGCACTATGTTTGAACCAAAAGCTTTTAGTTTTAGCTTCAAAGCAATTAAAGTTATAAAATAGTGCCAGAGTTTATAGTGGCACATACATACAAAAAGCTTTTTGTAACACGCAAATTTATTTACTCCAATTAGTCTAATCAATAGGCTTGATTTTGGACAGCATAAATACCAACCTTATCATGGTTCTTCTACAAGTCAAGAAGGTTAGAATTTCTGCAGTTAAATTATTATTAAGATTTTTCTATATACAGTACTTGCAACTAAATATAAAATACAGGATTATAAACATATTTCATATTCCACCAGATCCCCACTGACCTCCAAAGCTCACTTTACCTAAATGAACATAGCCATTTTTATTAATCCTCACAGCCAAAGCGATCGTTGCGGCCACTCCACCCAAATGCACAGTCGAATTAGGATCATTCTGAAGCATTACACTCATAATCCTTCACTCATTCCGAAACTCTGCACCCCGCAATATTCACGGAAGAACCGTTCCCAAAACTTGCATTATCCATCACTAATTCAAAGGTGCCACTGAATATTGCTAAATTCTTGCCCTAAGTGATATTGATTGCAATATAACAACCTGAAAATGAGTAATCCATATTGATATTGAGTGACGGAATTTCATTCTGAGCGTATTTTTGGAATCAGGACTGATTTGGGTTTTTCGGGGTTTGGGTGGTTTCATAACGTATTAAATACGCGCTTAAATGATTTATTTGTTAACACGGTATTAATCAAATTAGTTAATTTTTTAGAGTATTGAGCCTAATTTCCTCTTTAAACTAAGACAACTTAATTATATTTACACC
>NW_019251050.1:0-227 GCF_002742605.1 Olea europaea var. sylvestris
ATCAGTCGGTCAAATTTGACCCCATTTCGACACCGTCGCGAAAAATGAAGAAATCGCCCCCAACGCGCTTCAATTTTTTCGGATCAATTAGTCAAATTTTAGCCGATTTCGACACCGTCGCGAAAAATTACGAAATTGCCCCCGGCGCGATTTTTGTTTCCGATTAATCTGTCAAATTTTAGCCGATTTCGACACCGTTGCGAAAAATGACGAAATTACCCCCGACG
>NW_019251050.1:661-1287 GCF_002742605.1 Olea europaea var. sylvestris
GTTTCCCATCAATCGGTCAAATTTTAGACGATTCCAACACCGTCGCGAAAAATGACGAAATTGACCCCGGCGCGATTTCTTTCCGATGAATCGGTCAAATTTGAGCCCATTTGGACACCGTCGCGAAAAATGACGAAATCGCCCCTGCGCATTTTTGGTTTCCCATCAATCTGTCAAATTTTTGCCGATTCCGACACCGTCGCGAAAAATGACGAAATCGTCCCCGGCGCGATTTTTGTTTCCCACCAATCAGTCAAATTTTAGCCGATTCCGACACCGTCTCGAAAAATGACAAAATTGCCCCTGCGCAATTTTTGTTTCCCATCAATCAGTCAAATTTTAGCTAATTTCGACACTGTCGCGAAAAATGACGAAATTGCCCCCGGCGCGATTTTTGTTTCCGATCAGTCGGTCAAATTTGACCCCATTTCGACACCGTCGCGAAAAATGAAGAAATCGCCCCCAACGCGATTCAATTTTTTCGATCAATCAGTCAAATTTTAGCCGATTTCGACACCGTCGCGAAAAATTACGAAATTGCCTCCGGCGCGATTTTTGTTTCCGATTAATCTGGCAAATTTTAGCCGATTTCGACACCGTTGCGAAAAATGACGAAATTACCCCCG
>NW_019251051.1:0-1287 GCF_002742605.1 Olea europaea var. sylvestris
TTGCTAATCTAATTCGATTGGAATTGCGCAAATGAAAAGTGGCTTTTGATTTCATGATGACTTCGGGTTTGTTCATTTTTGGCAAATTGCTAGTCTAATTCGATTGGAATCATGCCAATGAATAGTAATTTTTGATTTCATGATAACCTTGGGTTTGTTCATGTTTGGCGAATTGCTAGTCTAATTCGATTGGAATCGAGCAAATGAAAAGTGGTTTTCGATTTCATGATCACTTCGGGTTTGTTAATTTCTGGTGAATTGCTTGTCTAATTCGATTGGAATCAAGCCAATGAAAACTAGTTTTGGATTTTATGATAACTTCAGGTTTGTTCGTTTTTGGCAAATTGCTAGTCTAATTGGATTGGAATCGAGCCCATGAAAAGTGGTTTTTGGTTTCATGATAACTTCGGGTTTGTTCGTTTTTGGCGAATTGCTAGTCTAATTCGATTTGAATCAAGCCAATGAAAAGTGGTTTTTTTATTTCATGATAACTTCGGGCTTGTTCATTTTTGGCGAATTTCTAGTCTAATTCGATTGGAATCGCGCCAACGAAAAGTGGTTTTTGATTTCATGATAACTTCGGGTTTGTTCATTTTTTGGCGAATATCTAGTCTAATTCGATTTGAATCGAGCCAATGAAAAGTGATTTTTGATTTAATGATAACTTCTGGTTTGTTCATTTTTGGCGAATTGCAAGTCAAATTCGATTGGAATCAAGCAAGTGAAAAGTGGCTTTCGATTTCATGATCACTTCGGGTTTGTTCGTTTCTGGTGAATTGCTTGTCTAATTCGATTGGAATCAAGCCACTGAAAAGTGGTTTTTGATTTCATGATCACTTCGGATTTGTTCATATTTGGTGAATTGCAAGTGTAATTCCATTGGAATCGAGCTAATGAAAAGTGGTTTTTGATCTCATGATAACTTTAGGTTTGTTCGATTTTGGCGAATTGGGTAGTCTTATCCAATTGGAATCGAGCCAATGAAAAGTCGTTTATGATTTCATGATGACTTCGGGTTTGTTCGTTTTTGACGAATTGCTAGTCCAATTCGATTGGAATCGAGCCAATGAAAAGTGGTTTATGACTTCATGATATCTTAGGGTTTGTTCATTTTTGGCGAATTGCTAGTCCAATTCGACTAGAATCAGGCCAATGAAAAGTGGTTTTTGATTTCAAGATAACTTCGGGTTTTTTCATTTTTGGTGAATTGCAGTCTAATTCGATTGGAATCGAGCCAATGAATAGTGGTTTTTGATTTCATGATAATTTCGGGTTTGGTCGTGTTTG
>NW_019251052.1:0-1287 GCF_002742605.1 Olea europaea var. sylvestris
TTCCGATCAATCAGTCAAATTTAAGCCGATTCCGACACCGTCGTGAAAAATGACGAAATTGCCCCCAGCACGATTTTTGTTTCTGATTAATCTGTCAAATTTTAGCCGATTCCGACACCGTCGGGAAAAATAACGAAATTGGCCTCGGCGCGATTTTTGTTTCCGATCAATCTGTCGAATTTTAGCCGATTTCGACACCGTCGCGAAAAATGACGAAATTGCCACCGGCGCGATTGTTGTTCCCGATCAATCTGTCAAATGTTTGCCCATTCCGACACCGTCGCGAAAAATGACGAAATTGCCCCCGGCGCTATTTTTGTTTCCAAATAATCTGTCGAATTTTAGCCGATTTCGACACCGTCGCGAAAAATGACGAAATTGCCCCCGGCCTGATTTTTGTTTCCGATCAATCTGTCAAATTTTTGCCCATTCCGACACCGTCGCGAAAAATGACGAAATTGCCCCCGGCGCGATTTTTGTTTACGATCAATCAGTCAAATTTGAGCACATTCCGACGCCATCGCGAGAAATGACGAAATTGCCCCCGGCGCGATTTTTGTTTCTGATCAATCTGTCAAATTTTAACCGATTCCGACAACGTCGTGAGAAACGATGAAATTGCCCCCGCGCGATTTTTATTTCCGATCAATCAGTCAAATTTAAGCCCATTCCGTCACCGTCGCGAAAAATGACGAAATTGCCCCTACGCGATTTTGGTTTCCGATCAATCAGTAAAATTTTAGCCCATTCCGACACCGTCGCAAAAAAATGACGAAATTGCCCCCTGCGCGATTATTGTTTCCGATCAACCTATCAAATTTTAGTCCATTCCGACACCGTCGCGAAAAATGACGACATTGCCCCCGGCGCGATTTTTGTTTCCGATCAACCTATCAAATTTTAGTCCATTCCGACACCGTCGCGAAAAATGACGACATTGCCCCCGGCGCGATTTTTGTTTCCGATTTATCAGTCAAATTTGAGCCCATTCCGACACCGTCGCGAAAAATGACGAAATTATCCCCGGCGCAATTTTTGTTTCCGATTAATCTTTTAAATTTTAGCCGATTCTGACACCGTCGCGAAAAGTGACGAAATTGCCCCCGGCGCGATTTTTTTTTCCGATCAATCAGTAAAATTTGAGCCCATTCCAACACCGTCGCGAAAAATTACGAAATTGCCCCAGAAGCGATTTTTGTTTCCAATCAATCAGTAAAATTTGAGCCCATTCCGACACCGTTGCGAAAAATGAGGAAATTTCCCTGGCGCGATTTTTGTTTCCGATCA